>NC_091325.1:32308955-32510913 GCF_038502225.1 Cherax quadricarinatus | reverse complement strand
AGCAAGAGAAAGAGGAGTCAAAGGAATGGGATGAGCTGAAGGGAGAGAGAGAGAGAGAGAGAGAGAGAGAGAGAGAGAGAGAGAGAGAGAAATAAGACCGGTCATTAGAGTAAATATGAGGTGAAGAGAGAGAGAAGGAATGTGTGTAACCAGGCAGCGGTAATGGGAAGATTAACAATTAGAGAACGATTAATGAACATAAAGAGGAAAGGGGAAATGTATGGAAAGAATGGATGGAGAAACTGATGGAGGCAAGGAACAGGGTAGGCAGAGGTTGACTGATAAACAAAGACGAGATACATACTTTGGAACAAAGGGAATGATTAATAAAGAATGATGAGAGATAGATATAAGGATGGCAAGAATAAAGATGCATATAAGGATGGCAAGAATAAAGATAGATATAAGGATGGCAAGAATAAAGATAGATATAAGGATGGCAAGAATAAAGATAGATATAAGGATGGCAAGAATAAAGATGCATATAAGGATGGCAAGAATAAAGATAGATATAAGGATGGCAAGAATAAAGATAGATATAAGGATGGCAAGAATAAAGATAGATATGAGGATGGCAAGAATAAAGATAGAGATAATTATGGCAAGAATAAAGATAGATATAAGGATGGCAAGAATAAAGATAGATATAAGGATGGCAAGAATAAAGATAGATACAAGGATGGCAAGAATAAAGATAGATATAAGGATGGCAAGAATAAAGATAGATATAAGGACGGCAAGAACAAAGATAGATATAAGGATGGCAAGAATAAAGATAGATATAAGGATGGCAAGAATAAAGATAGATATAAGGGCGGCAAGAACAAAGATAGGTATAAGGATGGCAATAATAAAGATACCAGGTACTGAAAATACCGGAAGATATAGTACTGTTTTGATTAATTTAATAACAGTGGCAGTTATTTAAAGAAATATAGAAACAGTAGTAGTATAATAGTAATGTTTGAACCATAAACAATAGCAGTAGTAGTAGTAATAGTACTGTTTGAAGCATAAACAATAACAGTAGTAGTAGTAATAGTACTGTTTAAACCATAAACAATAGCAGTAGTATTAGTAATAGTAATGTTTGAAGCATAAACAATAGCAGTAGTAGTAGTAGTAGTAGTAGTAGTAGTAGTAGTAGTAGTAGTAACAGTACTGTTTGAAGCATAAACAATAACAGTAGTAGTAGTAATAGTACTGTTTGAACCATAAACAATAGCAGTAGTAGTAGTAATAGTACTGTTTGAAGCATAAACAATAGCAGTAGTAGTAGTAGTAATAGTACTGTTTGAAGCATAAACAATGGCAGTAGTAGTAGTAGTAGTAGTAATAGTACTGATAGGTAAGACACATATGCAACAGTTAGGTATCTTTATTATGAAACGTTTCGCCTACACAGTAGGCTTCTTCAGTCAAGTACAGAAAAGTTGATAGAAGCAGAAGATGTGTCTTACCTATCAACCTGTCGGTATTTTATACCATTTTAATGTTCAGTAATAGTACTGTTTGAAGCATAAACAATAGCAGTAGTAGTAGTAATAGTACTGTTTGAAGCATAAACAATAGCAGTAGTAGTAGTAATAGTACTGTTTGAAGCATAAACAATAGCAGTAGTAGTAGTAATAGTACTGTTTGAAGCATAAACAATAGCAGTAGTAGTAGTAATAGTACTGTTTGAAGCATTAGCAATAACAGTAGTAGTTGTAATAGTACTGTTTGAAGCATAAACAATAGCAGTAGTAGTAGTAGTAGTAGTAGTAATAGTACTGTTTGAAGCATAAACAATAGCAACAGTAGTAGTAGTAATAATAGTACTGTTTGAAACATAAACAATAACAGTAGTAGTAGTAGTAATAGTACGGTTTGAAGCACAAGCAATAACAGTAGTAGTAGTAATAGTATTGTTTGAAACATAAACAATAGCAGTAGTAGTAGTAGTAATAGTACTGTTTGAAGCACAAGCAATAACAGTAGTAGTAGTAATAGTACTGTTTGAAGCATAAACAATAGCAGTAGTAGTAGTAGTAATAGTACTGCTTGAAGCATAAACAATAGCAGTAGTAGTAGTAGTAGTAATAGTACTGTTTGAAGCATAAACAATAGCAGTAGTAGTAGTAGTAATAGTACTGTTTGAAGCATAAACAATAGCAGTAGTAGTAGTAGTAATAGTACTGTTTGAAGCATAAGCAATAACAGTAGTAGTAGTAATAGTACTGTTTGAAGCATAAACAATAGCAGTAGTAGTAGTAGTAATAGTACTGTTTGAAGCATAAACAATAGCAGTAGTAGTAGTAGTAATAGTACTGTTTGAAGCATAAGCAATAACAGTAGTAGTAGTAATAGTACTGTTTGAAGCATAAACAATAGCAGTAGTAGTAGTAGTAATAGTACTGTTTGAAGCATAAACAATAGCAGTAGTAGTAGTAGTAATAGTACTGTTTGAAGCATAAGCAATAACAGTGGTAGTAGTAATAGTACTGTTTGAAGCATAAACAATAGCAGTAGTAGTAGTAGTAATAGTACTGTTTGAAGCACAAGCAATAACAGTAGTAGTAGTAATAGTACTGTTTGAAGCATAAACAATAGCAGTAGTAGTAGTAGTAATAGTACTGTTTGAAGCACAAGCAATAACAGTAGTAGTAGCAGTAATAGTACTGTTTGAAGCATAAACAATAGCAGTAGTAGTAGTAGTAATAGTACTGTTTGAAGCATAAGCAATAACAGTGGTAGTAGTAATAGTACTGTTTGAAGCATAAACAATAGCAGTAGTAGTAGTAATAGTACTGTTTGAAGCATAAGCAATAACAGTAGTAGTAGTAATAGTACTGTTTGAAGCATAAGCAATAACAGTAGAAGTAGTAATAGTACTGTTTGAAGCATAAGCAATAACAGTAGTAGTAGTAATAGTACTGTTTGAAGCATAAACAATAGCAGTAGTAGTAGTAGTAATAGTACTGTTTGAAGCATAAACAATAGCAGTAGTAGTAGTAGTAATAGCACTGGTTGAAGCATAAACAATAGCAGTAGTAGTAGTAGTAATAGTACTGTTTGAAGCATAAACAATAACAGTAGTAGTAGTAGTAATAGTACTGTTTGAAGCACAAGCAATAACAGTAGTAGTAGTAATAGTACTGTTTGAAGCATAAACAATAGCAGTAGTAGTAGTAATAGTACTGTTTGAAGCATAAACAATAGCAGTAGTAGTAGTAGTAGTAATAGTACTGTTTGAAGCATAAGCAATAACAGTGGTAGTAGTAATAGTACTGTTTGAAGCATAAACAATAGCAGTAGTAGTAGTAATAGTACTGTTTGAAGCATAAGCAATAACAGTAGTAGTAGTAATAGTACTGTTTGAAGCATAAGCAATAACAGTAGTAGTAGTAATAGTACTGTTTGAAGCATAAGCAATAACAGTAGTAGTAGTAATAGTACTGTCTGAAGCATAAACAATAGCAGTAGTAGTAGTAGTAATAGTACTGTTTGAAGCATAAACAATAACAGTAGTAGTAAGAGAAGGAGCAATATCAGTAACACTACTTTTAGTAGCAAGAGTAACAGTAACAGAAATGTTAATAGTAGTGGTACTAGTAGTAGTAGTTACAGTTGTTACAGTCATAGTACTGTAAGAAGCATTAACAATAGCAGTAGTAATAGTAGTAGTCATAAAAGTAGCAAATTGAGAAGATAAGAAAGAAGGAACACTGTAACAGGCCTACTGGCCCATGCGGGGCAATTCCACATCTTCCCCCGGCTTAGACCCATGGCCCACCCAGTCAGGTCACCTCCACTTAAGAAAGGAGGACGGCATCTCACCCAGTAGCACCAGATAGTCAGGTTCAACTCACACCCACCCACACCCACTTATGTATTTATCCAACATATTTTTAAAACTACACAACGTCTTAGCTTCTATAACGGTACTCGAGAGTTTGTTCCACTCATCCACAACTCTATTACCAAACCAGTACTTTCCTATATCCTTCCTGAATCTGAATTTTTTCCAGCTTAAAACCATTGCTGCGAGTCCTTCCTAGGCTAGATATTTTTAGCACGCTATTTACATCCCCTTTATTCATTCCTGTTTTCCATTTATACACCTCAATCATATCCCCTCTAATTCTACGCCTTTCTAGAGAGTGCACATTCAGTGCTCTCAGTCTATCCTCATAGGGAAGATTTCTGATACATGGGATCATCTTTGTCATCCTCCTCTGTACCTTTTCCAGTGCATTTATATCTATTTTGTAATACGGTGACCAGATCTGTGCTGCATAATCTAAATGAGGCCTAACCAATGATATATAGAGTTGAAGAACAACCTGAGGACATCTATTATTTATGCTTCTTGATATGAAGCCAAGGATTCTAATAGCTTTATTGCGAACACTCTTGCACTGTTGTCTTGGTTTCAGATTACTGCAAACCAGAACTCTTAAATCCTTTTCGCAATCAGTAATATTAAGATCCACATTATTTAGTTTATATGTGTCATGGTTATTTTCCTGTCAACATTTAGAACTTTGCATTTGTCTATGACTCAAGAAATCGTAATGACACGATTGCAAATAAACCATACCCCCGGCCGGGATTGAACCCGCGGTCATAGAGTCTCAAAACTCCAGCCCGTCGCGTTAGCTGGACGGGCTGGAGTTTTGAGACTCTATGACCGCGGGTTCAATCCCGGCCGGGGGTATGGTTCATTTGTCTATATTAAACCGCATCTGCCACTTCTCCGACCGTTGCATCAATCTATTCAAATCATCCTGGAGTGTTCTAATGTCCTCATCAGAATGAATTAGACGGTCTATTTTGGTCTCATCAGCAAATTTGCTTATGTCGCTATTTATTCCCTTATCTATGTCGTTAATGTAAACTGCGAACAACAAGGGGTCCAACACTGACCCCTGAGAAACACCGCTTGTGACGTGCCCCCATTCTGATTTCTCCTCATTTATGCAAAGTCTCTGCTGTCTATTTGTCAACCACGCTTCTACCCAGGGAAAAATTTCACCTCATATTCCGTGTGCTTTAAGTTTCCTCAATAGCCTCTGATGTGGAACTCTATCGAAAGCCTTACTGAAGTCCATATACACAATATCATATTCATTACCATGATCTACCTCCTCAAATACCTTAGTGAAACAGTGTTGAGATTCATTAATCAATTTATGCCTTTCTAGATGGCTATGAATTGCCTCCACAATTATTGATTCCATAAATTTTCCCACTATGGAGGTAAGGCTTGTTGGTGTATAGTTCGAAGCTAAGGACCTGCACCTGCCTTGTAAATAGGTATTACATTTGCCATTTTCCACTTATTTGGCACTATGCCAGTTTGTAGTGATATGTTGAAAAGATTAGCTAAAGGTTTGCTAAGTTCTTCTTTACATTCCTTTCAAACTCTTGCAAACAGTTCATCAGGACCTGGGGATTTGTTAGGTTTTAATTTCTCTATTTGTCTGAGGACCATGTCACTAGTTACTCCAGTCGTGTATAGTTTATTATCGTCCTGTTCAACATAATTTATTATTTCTGGAATTTCCCAAGAATCTTCCTGAGTAAAAACTGAAAGGAAGTAAGAATTTAAAATTTCACAAATATCCTTATTACTGTCAGTGATCTGACCTGAGTTACTCTTAAGTGGGCCTGTCTTGTCTGTAAACTTACTTCTGAGTACCTGAAAGAACCCTTTGGAGTTAGTCTTCGAGTCCCTTGCGACCTTTAACTGAATATATTGAGTTCTTAACTGCCCATCCCCTCTTTTGATACACCTATATATGCTTCTCTTTTGAACAATGAGATGTTTTAGTCTATTGTTCATCCATTTGGGATCATTTTTGTTAGATCTAATTTCCCTACTCGGAACAAAAGTTGTCTGGGCAGCTAGAACTATGCTCTGAAAAACAACATATTGGCAACCATCACCACCAACCTGACCCATAGTCATGCCATCCCAATTTAGCCATGAAATCGGCCAAGTGGAAGTCTGGGTCAGAGACTTGATTTCAGTTATCTGGGTAATTCCATTATATACTGAAACTAAGCGATTTGTAATCGCTTTCCCCAAGCTCGTCATTAACCTCAAGATTATTAATTAGTGATTCTTTGTTGGCAAGAACCAAGTCAAGCAGATTGTTTCCGCTAGTTAGTTCTGTCACAAACTGTTTTAAAAATGCAATCCTGAACCGTATCAAGAAAGTCACTAACTCAAGATTTCCTGTCACATTGTTCCAATCAATTTGTTTAAAGTTAAAAATCTCCCATTAACACAACATTTTCATATCTAGATGCCTTAACAGTTTCGTCCTATAGCAGCTTACTGCACTCTCTATCAAGATTTGGGGGCCTATAAATCACGCCCAAAATTAACTTTTCACGACCCTCGAGAAACTGTAGCCAAACAGATTCTGTGTCCGATGTTTCTAATCTTATATCTTGTATAACACAATAATTTAAATTATCTCTAACAAACATCGCCACTTCCCCACCTTTCCTGTTGACCCTATCCTGTTGACCCTATTCAGAAGGCATTTTTCTATCTTTCAAGTTGAGCCAGGTCTCTGTTATAGCAATAATATCTATATTACCTGCACTTGCAAGTAATCTTAGCTCATTTATCTTATTTCTTAGACTCCTACTATTTGTATAGTAAACCTTATGGGAGCTAGTCACTCTTTGTCCTCTACTATCTCTCTTTGTTAATCAATTGCTTTGCCTTTACTAGCAACTTTATTTTGAATATTGTCTTTAAACAAATCCCTGAAGTTTCCTGCTTATATCTTCTGTTTTCAACCCTAGTACTACAGCCTGATTGTTTCCCACAGTCACCCATACCTCTATAATCTATTAGTTTAAAGTCCTAGACATGTCACTAGTTACCCCCCTCAATCGAATTGGCTAATGCAACCACTCCAGCCCCAGAGAGATGAACCCCAATCCCTTGCATACATATCACGTTTGGCATAGAATATGTCCCAGTTATCAATGAACAGGATTGCAAGGTCCTTGCAGTACCTGGTCAGCTTCAAAAGAAGCTGACCAGAAATAACACGGCTACAGCGGAGAGTGATATTACAATCCATAGTTGTAGACTTGATCACTTAATGTTTAACACAATCTAAAATTTTCATTCCCATTAAACCACGTTAACTCATTTTTAAGTTACTTCTTCTGAAAGGCTTCTGAAAGAGAATCGAGAGATGAACAATTGGGCCTAAAAAGCTTACGACGAAACTGCGGATCTACTCGGTCCACTTAGAAAGTCACATCGTGTGACTTTTGTAAACGGTCCAAGTAGGACCGAAACATCGTCGTAACCTTTTCTCTCACTCTCTCCCACGTGCGGGTTATTAATGTATTGTTCCAGTCACGGTGTTTAGACTATTTATATTTTCTGTTTTTGATATCTGATTCATCTTAAGGGACAGGACAATACCCATTAATTTTAGTTTCCGTAAAGGCAAATTTATATTGTAAAATATTAAAAAGAATAAAGTTGGAATCGATGAAATCCATAACATCACTAGAGAATGACTCCTGTGATCGGCTTCAAATTTATAACACTGGTGTATTTTCAAGAACATAAGTTTCACTCTGGCACTGGATTACACAGTTCCAAATTAGCCAATTTTATAAAATATTCAATAACTAAAATATACTTCCATCTATAAGAAGGTTGATACTCTAAAAGAATAATCCGAATAAATGAAATTTTGAGATTTTGAAATTATAAGCTAGATCGGCTTCAAACTTTACTTTGTGTTCTCTAGATTTCAATTTTCTTTTAAGTAAATTGTTTCAGCTGCAGACTCTAAGTGCTGATGTATCTTAGTAGGAATTTTTGTACTAATTTTGTGATGTGTTGCTGCCAATTTGCCTTATTTTAAGAGACTGGATTTGTTATAGTAATGAAAATAAAGTATTTTCTTTTATAGGTTTGTGGAGATTTCTAAATAGGACTTGAATCTGAAAAATAAAATAAAAAAAAGGATTAAAATTTGCTGTTTTATGGTGAGTTTAATTAAGTGTAACGAGGAGTAACTTGTCTATTTTTCTCAACATTCTTGTCAACATTTTCGTTTGCTTTCTCACACAATTTTGTTTATTACTCAAGAACACCTCTTTCGATCGACTTCAAATTTTGATCGTTTGTCCATTATATCTTGCGCAAGATTCAAGGATCAACTTGCATGTCTGGGCGACCTACGAGCAATAATACACAAGTTTATTCCAAATTCTGTTTCCGGGTGAAAGATTCAGGCTGGATCCTGCTGTGAGCTTGATTATTATAGTCAGTCACTGAGGGACTGATCATCTCAAATACTGTTTCTCCAAGCTTGATGGACTGATTACATCATCTTCGATTGCACTACTACACCTGCTGCTTCTGTATTTGACTGAAGAAGACTACTGTGTGGGTCAATCGTCCTATTTAGAAGAAGGTTTGTGTATTTAATAGAGTGTGCTGATGCCATTCTGCCGCTTTTATTTATAGTGTTATTTTACTTTGTTGCATCTTTTTGCCTTGATGATAAAGAGCTCTTGATCCAAGGAGCTGCACATATCATTCTCTTACTTGGATCGAAGTTGGTTGCCTCCCATTCCACAGGGGCACTATGACCCTTATTGATTTAGAACTACACAGATTAAATTATGGCAGTTACTGACAACGTCATCAGTCTTCATTGGAAGGAAATGGATTGATCGGTTTTTTTTTTTTTTGGTTTTGGCTGAGTAGCACAAATTTTGCAGGATTCTGTGCAACAGCCAGAAAAATGCATCTACTGGTGTGATTCAACCTTTTATTGCCAATGTGTTTTCACCAAAGGAACCAATATCTTAAATTTTATTAATAAAATTGGTATTTGCGAAGAAATTGGCGAGTGTTTCTCATGATCATAAATAAATTACAATGTTGTCTTTTTTTTATTATAGGTTAAATTAACTTTTCTCTGTTTTATAACAGGTTTGTTACCTCAAGATAAAAGCTAAAACAATTGTGTGCTATTTACTCTAAGGTTATATAAATCTTTCTTCCTTATAAGCTGGTCAGTCTTAGATAAAAGTTTGGAATGTTTTTTGACTATGTAGGTTTCAGTTTGCTTTTTTGGGATAAAATGGAGAATTGAAACACTGCTTTTCATGATAAATATTCTAAGTGTAACATCTAATTAACATTAATCTTTCCATGCTGGTTTCTAGATAATGTTTCATCTGAGGTGCTTCAACTTAATGTGCTTATGTAATTTAGGATATTGATCTCTGAAATATATGAACTAGATTTGTCCAATTTTACCATTTTTATTGGAAAATTTTAGATATTAGTTATCCTATAATAACTTGTGAATGCTTTTTTTTTAGAA
Organism: Cherax quadricarinatus; assembly: GCF_038502225.1. Lineage (NCBI taxonomy): Eukaryota > Metazoa > Arthropoda > Malacostraca > Decapoda > Parastacidae > Cherax > Cherax quadricarinatus. The sequence continues at coordinate 32,501,545 of NC_091325.1, read as the reverse complement.
TGCTGAGTTTATCAGTTGTAGTCACAGCTCTGCATTTTCCAGAGCTCAGCTCTAAGGTATACTACCACCCATGAGATGTAGCCCACAATAATCGACTAACTCCTAGGAACCCACTTCAGGAGAACAGAGGCTGCAGGTGTAAGGAAATATGACCAACATTTCCACTCGCGGCGGGTATCGATCCACGAACCCTCAGTATGTGAGCTGAGTACAGTACCAACTGAGGCACAGAATTCTTATTATTACCTTCAAATCTTCAACGCTATGCCACACACTGTACTATTCCAATCACATGCTTTGAGGCACAGAAGATTGGGGTTATGGAATACGGGGATACCTTTCTCTGATTGCGCAGTTACTGAAATATATCTAGTTAAACGTACCTCCGAACGATATATTTCATTGGTTGCCAGGTTGTTTTTCCTCCAGTTATTCCTTCGTTCATAGCTTAACACGGCTTCTTCCGATAGGTTCAAAGTATAATACTGATGCACAGTAAGAGAAGCAGAAGCTCATGCAACTATTAGCATGTGCAGCTGCCTTGTGATCAATGCTGTAATAACCTTTTACAAGAGAGTTCTTTGAATGGACTTAACGGTTCAATCTTTGTGCAGAAATAAAGTACACTTGAGGCATCGTTCACATTCCTGCTGGTGAGCGAATCTTCATGCCAAATTTGTGTCTGTGAAAGAAACTGCCAAGAGAAAAGCGATTAAATTTCACCCGGAGGTAACTTATTTTCACGAAATCTTGGCAAGGTTCAGTCACGTCCGTGTCCAGCCTCTGCTTGCAAGGTAATAATTCATTGGCTTGGTGGGTGGGGTGTCTGGTGAAGAGGGAGGTCACGTTATGGACTCAAACATAATTTTCTATTTAGTTATCATTCGTTATTGCTGACTGAGACATAACTGATCAGTGAAAGATGCATAAATGTTTATTAACTAAAGCAAAATTGTTTATTGACTGATAAATTCCCTGTTGCTTGAAGCGTAATTATTAACTGACTAAGGCATCAGTGACCAATGACTGAAACATTAATTAAATCAATTGAGTCTGACACTTATTGTGTTATCTCTTAGCTTGTTTGTGACGTACCTGCTTTCCCCTGGGGGACGTTTGTGACGTACCTGCTTTCCCCTGGGGGACGTTTGTGACGTACCTGCTTTCCCCTGGGGGACGTTTGTGACGTACCTGCTTTCCCCTGGGGGACGTTTGTGACGTACCTGCTTTCCCCTGAGGGACGTTTGTGACGTACCTGCTTTCCCCTGAGGGACGTTTGTGACGTACCTGCTTTCCCCTGGGGGACGTTTGTGACGTACCTGCTTTCCCCTGGGGGACGTTTGTGACGTACCTGCTTTCCCCTGAGGGACGTTTGTGACGTACCTGCTTTCCCCTGAGGGACGTTTGTGACGTACCTGCTTTCCCCTGGGGGACGTTTGTGACGTACCTGCTTTCCCCTGGGGGACGTTTGTGACGTACCTGCTTTCCCCTGAGGGACGTTTGTGACGTACCTGCTTTCCCCTGAGGGACGTTTGTGACGTACCTGCTTTCCCCTGGGGGACGTTTGTGACGTACCTGCTTTCCCCTGGGGGACGTTTGTGACGTACCTGCTTTCCCCTGGGGGACGTTTGTGACGTACCTGCTTTCCCCTGAGGGACGTTTGTGACGTACCTGCTTTCCCCTGAGGGACGTTTGTGACGTACCTGCTTTCCCCTGGGGGACGTTTGTGACGTACCTGCTTTCCCCTGGGGGACGTTTGTTACGTACCTGCTTTCCCCTGAGGGACGTTTGTGACGTACCTGCTTTCCCCTGAGGGACGTTTGTGACGTACCTGCTTTCCCCTGAGGGACGTTTGTGACGTACCTGCTTTCCCCTGAGGGACGTTTGTGACGTACCTGCTTTCCCCTGAGGGACGTTTGTGACGTACCTGCTTTCCCCTGGGGGACGTTGCACCGCCTGCCGAGTATTTTGTTTCGTACTGAGTGATTTTCGCGTGCAACTCTGGTATACATAATTGCTGACTGACTGATACACTTTTTCTACTGAAGCAAAATTTTTCAATGATTGAAACATTGTTATTCTTTGACTGAAGCATAATTGTTCATTGACTGAAGCATAATTGTTCATTGACGGAGGCATAGTTGTTCATTGACTGAAGCATAATTATTCATTGACTGAGGCATAATTGTTCATTGACTGAGGCATAATTGTTCATTGACAGGCATAATTATTCATTGACTGAAGCATAATTGTTCATTGACGGAGGCATAATTGTTCATTGACTGAGGCATAATTATTCATTGACTGAAGCATAATTATTCATTGACTGAAGCATAATTATTCATTGACTGAAGCATAATTATTCATTGACTGAAGCATAATTGTTCATTGACTGAAGCATAATTGTTCATTGACGGAGGCATAATTGTTCATTGACTGAGGCATAATTATTCATTGACTGAAGCATAATTGTTCATTGACTGAGGCATAATTGTTCATTGACTGAGGCATAGTTGTTCATGACATATGTCATTATTGATTTATTCATAAATGTTTATTTAGATCCATAATTGTTTAATAATTTGCTTTTTAACTGTGAAACAATTATTTGTTCATTGATTAAGGGATTATTTTTACAGTAACTGAGAAAAAAATAATTTATTGGTGAATGTTGCATGTGTGTGCTTGTGGTTTTGTTGGTAGCGTCCTCTCACACACTGAGGGACCAGGAGCTATCCCTGGCAAAGGTGAAACATTGGGCATGTTCACTTACACCTTCTGCCCTTGTAAGCAGGTACCTGGATATTAGCCGAGAGTAGTGGGGGTCGCATCCTGGGGGAGAAAATTGAAGGACAAAAATGGAAATAAATAGTCTTCAATGGGTTCTCCTGGGTGGCTGATCCTCTAAGTTAAAAATCAAAACTTACACAGGGTTTGACAAGGTTAAGGATCCCTAGCTTTATTGACAAGTTATTTACAGGTTAAGGATTCCTAACTTTATTGGCAAGCTAAGAGCTGTTACCTACATCAGCTCATTTGAAAGCATTTTTATTGCTATGAAACATACAAGTATTTTTATTGTTATGAGACATACAAGTAGGGAACAGGATGAAGTTGGAGCCATCTGTGGGCCAGCATTTTCATTTGATCAACTGACTTTATCTCGTTGACATCATTATGCTGTACGAATGTGTTCCATACTCGAGTCATCCTGGGTATATATGATCTCAGATGGAGTGATGTTCTGGAGAAGGGTACAGCCAGAGTGAAGTTGCTGCTTTCTGCCCGTCTTGTGGTATAAAAGCTTGTTTCACGCTGCCGTCGAAGTGGATCCAAGTATGGTACTTTGACAATATTGGCCTTGTACATAACAGTAAGGCCACCCACATCCCTCCTATGTTGAAGGCTCTGCTGAAATGACAGATCTATCCAGGATGGGTCCAGGCGAGAGATGAGACGTCTTGCTCTGTTCTCTACTCTGTCAAGCAGTCGCAGATGAGAGGGGGGGGCAGGCAAACCAAGAAAGTGGAGCATACTCAAGGTGTGAGCGTACTTGTGCCTCGTACTGAATCTTGCAACCCCTACTGTCAAGTAAATGCGAGATACGGCGAAGTGCTCTAAGTGTCAGTGGAACGCCTTCCATCTGTACAAAATACTAATGGAAAAATAATTAAAACAAAAAAAAAAGACTGGGAAAAATAAGAATAATGACTTTTGAGGATTTTACTTAAAATTTAAATATAATAAAAATGACCTCTGGTGGTGTAGTCGGGCAGGAGTAGGTAAGACCCTGGACAGATCTCTGATGTTAAAGGTGTAGGTTATCCTGGGCGGATGGTAACAGTCCGATGTATTGGAATCTCCTATACCACTTGGTTGGAGCACCACAAGTAAAATAAGGGCCAGTAGTAGTCCAATAATGTTAATAAGTCCCATTAACAAATGTCTCGCTCCTTTATCTGGCGTCTACCCTGGATGACCACGCCAGGAACAGAGCTGGTAATAAGAAAAAATACACTGGTTATCAATGGTTATGATAATATAACATATAAGAATGGAAAAGAGTGATAAATGCCAAAATCATTACTGGTAACCAGCAAACAAAAGAAAGGAATAAACAGTAATATTCCTGGTAGATCACCTTACCTGATTAGGAGAAGAGTGGAGGTGAAGTGACTCTCCAAACTTCAACCCACACCAGGTAAGGTCAATACTTATCAAGAGTAGAAAATTAAACAAATCAGACACCAAGAACTAGTTTCGCCTCAGCCCGCCAGAGAGCGATGGGGGTGCGCGGCGTAACTCTCTAATGGTTCCTGGTTGCCTGAACAACCGTAACCCCACTCACGCCTACTTTTCCTCACAGTAAGCTTCCTGGCTGCCTTGTTTGCAAGATTTAGAACGTGGTTCTTCATGGTTAGTTTGGAGTCAAATTTCACCCCAAGGATATCAACTTCTTCTCCAGGTGCCAACACCCTCCCATTCATCCTTACTACTGCACCAGCATTACCATCATGGTACCTAGAGACGATCATCATTTGCGTTTTCTCAGGTGCAAATGTTACTTGCCATCTATTTCCCCAAGCTGATATAGCTCTCAGCTGGTGATTGATATAGCTTAGAGCAGCTGGCATTTCTTCTCTTGGATAAGTGAATGTCATTGTTCAGTCGTCTGCATATGCATGTGATTCTGGGATGAGATGAAGAAGGTCGTTGAAGTAGACATTCCATAACAATGTTCCCAGCACACTTCCTTGTGGAACACTTGCCCCAATAGGATGTCTTGCTGATTCTGTTCCATTGAGAACTACACTTAGAGATCTACCATGAATGTGGAGAATTTTTCTCCAGGAGGGGGGTATGAGCCCCTTTCAGCCCCTTCAGCCCCTTTCAGCCCTGAGGGGCCCAGCCCTCTCAGAAGGGGCAAATATCTTGTTTACTGCTACAGCGAGTAATTGATCCCAGATGCAGTACCAGTATACGACCTGTGGTCAAGCGACCACCGCTCCGTGCGGTCCAGTGTTGCCAAGTGTAGTTTAATAGGAGACAGTCCATCTCTTACCTTAGCAGGACAATTAAGGAAAATCCTGCTCCCAATTTATTATCATGGTAAAGATAGTGTGTATTGTTGTCTAGGCTTAAGACAGCAAGAATCAAACATTCTGCTTTGCTTCATGGATGAAGTGGCAAGGAAGTAAAAGTACTAGGTCAGCTTTTCCTTTGTGCTAGGGGAGTAACAGCGTGGGGCGCTGTGGCGTCTTCAGATTACTTTTGACTCTACTGAGAGTGACACTGACGCCTGGATAACCAACAAAGAACACTGATCTGTGCGTTAGTGTGAACAAAGTATCTCATAAAACACAATAAACACTTAAGAGAAGTGTGATCAGCTTCTTTAGTGATAAGATTGTGAACAATAAAGACAAATCTTGTGGAACATAGTGTACCAGTGTGCGTATTCCTAGACTATGGAAGATGTGAACATCCAAGGACACTTCAGCTCCTATCAAGTCACCAATATCTGTCGAAGGTGTGAAGAACACCATAGCTCACGCTACAAGAGTGAGGTAGGTTACGAATTTCTTGTAGTACGGTGGACTGCGCAGTTCTTGAGTCACAAGGAGTTTGTAATCAACCTATATAGTCGGCAGTAAGGTGCGGACTTTTGAGTCCAAACAAGTACGTAATTTGTCAGCAATCAGTGAATGAAATATGCTGACATAACACCCCCTAGGGGTAATTTATAATCTTACAAATTATAACTAATTTCAGCCCGTTGAGGAATAACTTTGACAGCTTCTCAAGACCTCGTCTGCAGGGGCGGCTGTGCAGGCAATGAGCTGTCTTTCTAAGTTAAGTTTCCCTATACAAAATGTATAAGCTTAGCTGGTAATGCCATTTCTCAACAATGAAGATAATCACTGAGAAGACATAGCGTAGAGCCTGCAATTCCCAGTGCTTGAAGTTTTGCTACGAGGCCCTGGTGCAACACCCGGTCGAAAGTGCCAGCAATGTCCAGTGCTACCACACATCTGACTTTAGATTCATCCAGTGACTGGTGCCACTTAGTGGAGAGGATTAACAACAGATCAGCAGCAGAGTAACCTTTCCTGAAGCCATATTGACGATCACAAAGTAGTGAGTGATAGTCAAAAAACTCTGTCATTTGTCTTGAGATTATTGTCTCAAGGCTCTTACCAGTGATTGACAGGAGTGACACTGGTCTGTAGTTGCTGATTTCTGCTCTGCTCTTCTTTTTGTGAACAGGGACTACATTTGCCTCTTTCCATAGAGAGGGCCATATACACTGTACTAGGCAGTGCTGAAAGATGCGAGTTAGAGGTGCTGCTAGCTGGTCTGCACATCTTCTCAACAATCTTGGGCTCAACTTGTCTGGGCCCACAGCCTTTTCTTGGTCAAGCAATTTAAGAAGGAAATGCACCTCCTCCTGCCTTATTGTCACCACTGACAGTTTTGACACAGTTCTTGCAGCTAGCCAAGGAGGGTCCCTTGCTGGATCAGGAACTTGCATTTTGGTAGCAAAGTGTTCAGCAAAGAGGTCCGCCTTCTCTTCACGACTAGTAGAGGTGGTCCCATCCTGCCGATTTAGAGGTGGAATGAGTTCATCAGGCAGATAACCTTGTCTGTCCTTGACCAGGGACCACCAGGTTTTGGAGCCTACCCTACCTGATGCTAGCTTTCTTTTAGTGTCCACCTCCCATTTAGCAATGGCCCACTTTTAAAAGTCACCCATATGCCTACAGGCTTTCCTGTGCAAGTTCCTGTTATAGGTGGTAGGATGTCTCTTATACCTTCGCCATGCTTTGTACTTAGCAGTAGCAGCCTCTCTACAAAGAAAACCAAACCAAGGCTGATCTGTAGGCTTCGCCACATACTGCTGGTGAGGAATGCATTCTTGTTGTAGATTAAGGATGTGTCCAGTGAAGGCTTTCACTTGGTTGTCAACATCTCCTTGGAGAAGAGCATTCCAATCGGTGGTGGCGAGCTCAGTGCTAAGGGCTGGCCAATTACCTCTTTCCCATAGCCAGGTTGTGCGTGTGGACTCCTCACCTCGTTCTGTTGGGATTTTAAGTGTCGTAAAAAACAGCCTTGTGGTCAGACGATCCAACATAGCCGAGGGGTTGACAAGTGACTATGCCTTCTGCCAGATCACTCACTACTGGGTCAAGGGAGTAGCCAGAGATGTGAGTAGAGAAATCAACAAAACGTCTCATGTCAAACACTGCAAGAAGGTCATCAAAGTCCCTCTGTATAAGGTGCTAGTTGAGGTCACCAACAATTATGATATGTTGACAGTTGTGTTGTAGCAGAAGGGAGTCAATATTTTCCATTAGGAAGTTGATGGGATCTGCATGTTGCCACTGAGGTCTGTACATTGCACATGCTAGTACAGAGGTACTAGTGTTTATGCAGAGCTTGAAGAACATCATTTCAAGATGTGTAGGGGTGGCAATATCAATGTGCTAGGCATGAACACTTTTATAGAAGCACACAGCAACACCTCCTCCTTGCCCTTGCCTGTCTCTTCTCATCCATGAGGTGTAGCCAGCCTTTCTTGCAAAATTTTCTGGAGTCCTGTCATCCAAAAATGTTTCAACAGCAGCTATCATGTCGGGAAGTCGAGTGTTCACAAAACTGTGTGTGAGCTCTCTAACATTAGTAATGAAACCTCTAATGTTGGCCGACAGGATGCTGATAGACTGGCTCCTCATGATGATGTGGTCAGCTTGAGGTGGTGGGTGTGTAGGGCATGTAAGGTGCCTGCCCTTGAGAGAAGTAGGGTACTGAGGCAGCTGCAGGGATGTAGGTCTGTGGTCTTGTATAAGGCACAATACCACCTGCTGGGCTGGGATAGGAGTAGCTGAGTGGGTGATGTGTGAGAGTGTTCACCAATACAGAGATCCTGCTGGTTTGTTCTGAGAACAGGTCTCTAAAAAGGTGGTCCTGTCTGTCAAGTTCCTTTTTCTTCCGACACTGGTCCTCCTGATGTCCTTTCTTCTAGCAGTAATTACACCTGGTATCTCGCAGGCAGTTGCTGGCAGTGTGCCCCTTCCGGTGACAGTGAGAGCACAGCCTTGGTGCCTGGGAGGGTGGACTATGATTTGTTGCACCTCCTGTGTTTTGCAGATTTGTCCGCAGGTTCTGCCACTGGAACTGTGTTAGTGGAGGGTGAGACAACTGCAGATGTCTTCCTCCTCCACGTCCTCTTCCACGTCCTCTTCCACGCCCTCTGCCCCATCCTCTACCAGTTCTGACAGATGTGTCCCTGCTGGTCGTACTTTGGCGCAGTAGGTGATCAGGTGAAGTGATAGTTCACTGATTATTAACTGCACCAATCTCTGGTGGAGAAACTCCTGACTCAGAGCTTGCTGATGAAGCACTGCTGCCAGATTCTGGAATAGTGTCGGCAGGTGTGCTGACAGGTGTAGGATCAGAGATGGTATGTGCACTGTCAAGTGGACTGGCAGTGGCTGAAGCAGAGATGTCAGGTTTCCTTCATTGCTGGGAAGAGGATTTGTTCCCTCTGTGGTGGTCAGAGGAATTGTGTTAGAATTCCCAAATGTAGTGTTTTGAACTCTGTCAGTCTGTGGGACCATAACGATGACAGAATTCCACCAGTTATTTACCCCTGAGTTAAGCTCAGTGTGGGACTTCCAGTCTTTGTCAATAGTGACACCATCAGCTGAGTGGCTTACGTCACTTGATGTAGGCTTACACTGACCTTCTACAATAGCTTGGAGGTTATCTAATGATTTGAGGAGGTCATGAAGTGCTTCCCTGTGATGGATTATCTTAGCTGCAACTTTACAACACAGAACAAGAGGGCAGTCTTGATCTTTGGACAGAAGTCCCTGAGGTAGGACTTCTGAGCCTTCCTCCTGTAGCTCCAGGCTTGTATCCACATATACCACAGGATTATGGATATCCTTCAATTCTCTGAAATTTTCAACCTGGCTGCAACAAAATTCTTCTTCTGGAATGCAATCTGTGTGGCAGTAGTTGGAACAAGTAGGCTCCTTACATCTAAGAAAAATTTTGTCCCTTGTGGTATACCCACAAGCATTGCAGTAAGTACTGGGACAATAGCCAGATAGCGTAGATATTCTTGCTATTTTGCAATGTGAAGTCATCCCAGAGGAGGCTTGTAGGTTTGCAATTAAGTTCACAGGAGAGAGAGGGTGGGTGGTGGTATCGTGGGTGGGGTGGAGTATCGTGGGTGGGGGTGTTTATAGCCGGGTGGGTAGTGAGGGCGGGCGGCAGTGGCCAACGAGCTGGAAGTGTTGCCCTCTCACAATCACTTAATAAACACTGTTTATGCTATCCACTTTTCCAATAATGGAAGATGTTACACAAATCACTATGTTGCATTGTACCAGTCACGTTGTTATAAAGACCCAGATGCTAGTACATAGCACAAAACACATAATATTAGATGCTCACTGTGAAGGCAATAGTGACGTCACTCCTAGGCCTGCTGCTGTCCCCTCACTCACACCATATCTTCACCATACCACACTTAAATATCACTGATATTACTTATATTCAATTCAGTGGAGGAGTTGGCTTATTTGTACTAATGTGTTGTAGGTAGTACTACGTCACTGAACAGTTTTTATCCTCACGAACCCTCGTATTTAAGTAATATTTAGAAAGTTTGTGGAGCACACTGTTACACGTCTTCACTCACTCACTCACTCACTCTCTCTCTCTCTCTCTCTCTCTCTCTCTCTCTCTCTCTCTCTCTCTCTCTGGAGGGATATGATATCTTTCTCATATCAGACTCTTGTACTTCTTGTAGCTGTTGATATTAATTTTGTTATTTTTTGTGGTTGTTATTGTTGTTGTTGTTGTTGTTGTGATGGTTGCCATGAGATTAAGCATAACCAATATAAAACTGAAAGGAGCAGAAGGTTGAAAAGTCGAGTATTAAGGATGGTCAGGAGGTTTAGTCTGAGCGAAGCGTCTAGCGATCATGAGAGCAGTGACCAACCTGAGAATGCTGACTTGTCCCAGAGTAACAGACGGTCACACACTGTGGTCACCCTCGCTATGACGCTATGACCGCCGCTTTGTTTTCGGGTGTTGGAACTCCATGTAGACTTACCACATAGCCTAACACCTCCTAACCTAACTTAGCTTAACTTAACTTATCCAGATGTAACGTAATCTTACCAAACCTTATATTCCTTAACCTACTCTAATATTTTCTTACCCTAAAGCCCAGAACTAATCAATCAATGTATGATTTGCCTTATAGTCGTCCCACCGCCATGTCTGGCCAGTAAGCCCAGATTCACGTTGATGCTTCACCAATCATCCAGGTTTATTTTACTGTAATTTTCTTTATTATTGCTCTAATATTTATTTTGCTCACCCCAGTGCCCAGCACATACCCCAGCCGACTCACTCATTACCCGCCACTCAACCACAACCCACCCACGACCTACAAACTACCCACTGTTCACGATCCTCACACCCTTCTCCCTCACCAAGTAATTTTTAAGGTCACCATGGCGCAGATAACCTTCTTAAAATAACCTTGGTTTGCATCCACCTAACTCCATCTATCTTTTATTGTATCAGTTTATCATCATTTTTTCTTTCCTTTGCTGCAGCTGTCGGAATAAAACCTTCCCTCATGACATAATGTAATGTTAATGGCATGTATTAATTATCGTACTGTGTTTAGTCAAGACACTTAAGACTTCCCCCCATCCTGCTCACTCTTTACTTGTGATCATTATTTGTTTTTTCATTCAGTGAGGAATAACAATTGTTCTTAAAAAATAAAAAATATTCCATGTATATCAAGTTGGAAGAATCGTTGTTCTTCCAATCATTTTTATGGAATATTTTGAGAAGCGAATCTTTGTCCATCCAGAATAATGTTCAGAATTATTTCTCAATAAATCTTTATTGACTAATAATAGATCATTCCATGTTTCATATTGATTAAAAATATTCATAAATAAAGAATTTTTATTACTGCATACATACTTTATTGGGCTATACTAGGTTTTTGTTACGGGTTATGCCCGACATTTTGTATTTTTTTTATATATTTTATTTACAAAACTTTACAGCTTAACATAAAATAAAAAGACATTAAATTAGTACAGTATGATCCTCAATCCTACACAACATACACTGACAAAATATAACAACACATTGTAACTGACACAAAAGACGTTACCCATATACACTCACAAATATTTCCATATAACATACTTAACAATAAGAAAAAAGAAAAAAGGGTGATCCGACCCCTAACCTCATTAGAAACCTTAGCAAACATAACTTACAGGTGACCACAGTAACAGGGCCAAATATAAATGAAATTATATAAACATCTATTGAAACTAAACCTTTTAGGTTTATATAGTTAACATAATGTGACTGTGACAAAGGTTCACAACCTTCACATTAGTCAATAAGATTAATGACCTACATCATAATCTCATTAAAACAAGTACATGATCTTCCACAACTAACAACCTATACAAGAAAATTGCCTAAAAACATACATATGCCTCACTACAATCCTCTTTAGTCATTGAAAAATAATAAAAATCTTAAGCCTCCACTTATACTTAATAAATATTAATCAGCGTCTTCCACAGGATGATCACATTATATAAAGAGACAAAACCCCAGTTGTCAGGGTAATGCGTGAAGGACAACCACAATATAACAAACAAAATAAAAAAGGTGTTTATCCTAACATAAACCGCCATAACACATTTCATAAATAACAACAACTTAACACCTCAAAACGTGATACACATATCTCAAAACAAAATAACATTAAAAAGAATGGGTAAACTTGACCCTATTTAACGATAAACTTAACAATGACATAACGTACAGATAACACTCAGTACCAGGGTCAAAATATGAAGTATATAAACATCCATTGAAACCAAGCCTTTCAGGTATATATATATAAAAATAGGTTACATAATATTACTGTGACAAAGGTTCAATTCAAATGAAAGAATGTTCACTATAAAATATATCCGTTAATAGCAACCTTCACATTAGTCACATAAACGAGTGACCTACATCATAATTCCGTTAACACAAGTACATACTCTCTCCCAACTAACCCCCGATACAGGAAAATTCTCTAAAACATACATACGTTCCCCTTTACAAAACTTTAATGAGTCATTACTAATTTATGGAAGTCATTAGCCTTCCAGCCCTCATCAACAGGAGGAGCACATTATATTGTGATACGAATATCGCACATGAAACATGCCCAATAAAGGCTATATACGTACAATCTACATAGACCCAAAAGCTCCTGCAAGGTCTTACACCTATAATCTTAACACCATTCACATTTAATATATTAAGCAGGTCGTGATGACCCTGACACATCAATCACAGAATTCTCCATACGTTACTGCATAATTACTTCATTTCATCACCATTGCTTTCTGTACCCACTTGCATGCTACATACACTTATGCCACACATCTACACCTTCTATACTCATACACCTCATTCTCACCCCTCCCCAGGAGGCGACCCCGCTGTGTCCCCCTGACTTCTCTCTTCTCATATGTAATCCCCAAACCCCCATCCCTTACTCACTCAGCCCAAGTCGCAGATTCATGAGAAACCCTAACGTTAACATTCTATAACCTTCCGAAAAATCCTTCGCACACCTCCTCCCATATAGTTCTCTGTTACGACACATCATACGATAAACCGTTACCGTTAGTACCCGCTTCCTCACCTCACAAACCCCCCTCCTCCTCATCACCCACGATATATATATATAATCCACCATTATATAATCCAAAGCTCTTGTGACACTCTCGTCGAACCCTCCCACATCTAGGCTTAGTGCATGCAGAACCGACACCCCTCGGCCCCCCAACCTCTGTACCGCCTTACTTAACCAATACCTAACACCCTCCAGTCCCTCACAAAAGTATACTGCATGAAACGCCGTCTCATCCCCACCGAAGATTCCACACCTCCCGCCCACAATTACCCTTCTGATTCTTAGTACCTCCCCCGACGGTAGTATGCCATGCAGAAAACGATACGTTACCTCCCTCACCCTAGGCTTCAACTTCAGCTTGCTAAACCTATACCAAATACTCTTCCACGTGTACATGGGGAACAATCCCTCAACTGGTACAACAATCCTCCCTGCAAGCAACCTACACAAAACCCCTATTCGAATTTTCCTGGGTTCTCTAACCAACATCAAAGCCCTCAAAACAGTTTCACATTCCCTCAACTCCACACCACCATACAACTTACCCAACCTATCATGTACTTTTTTCAGTTCCCCTCCCCTCACTCCTTCGCGCAAAACTTCCCATTTAAGAAACACACATTTAACCCTCCTTCTCAGATCCATCAACCCTAACCCACCCATGCACACAGGTAACATAACAACCTCTCTCCTCAGCCAATCGCACCTTGAACCCCACAAAAATTTAAATACCCGTCTCAGAATTCCCACAATCGCCGTCCCTGTTATTGGAAACATGGTTGCTACGTGCCAAACCTTACTATACAATAATACATTTATTACAATCAATCTTTGCATGAGAGTCAGATGATGAGGTCGCAATGCACCCAGACGCCCCAGGATCCTTTCCATCAGCCTGTTTGAGTTTTCCTCTCGAGCAGCAACCAAGTCATCCTTATAGATGATACCACAAATTTTTAAAGACACCGTTTGTTTCCTAACAACGTTACATCTCCCCCCCCCCTTCACCCAATCACCCAACCCCATGACCATTGACTTCTCATTATTTACCTGCATCCCTGTTGCACTTCCAAACAATTACACAACATCATCCAAAACCCCCAATGCCATCCCTTCCCAAACCAGGACTGTTGTATCATCTACATATCCTATTATTCCAAGCCACACTTTCACTACCTCCCCCACACCCCCACTCATGTTACATACACAACGTTCAACCATTCTATAGAAGGGGTCCTGAATGCACACAAACAATATTTGTAACATGGGACACCCCTGCCTAAGTCCCCTACCTATTACAATCTCCTCCTCCAAGCATCCATTAATCCGTACCCTCATCTTAGCTCCTTTGTACAACGTGGTTATCCAATTAACTATTTCTTCCCCATAACCCTGCCTCCTAAGTATAGCTCCCAATGCTCCCCTTTCCACTCTATCATAGGCCCCCTGCCAGTCTAAAGTCAACAACGCCGCGCCCCCCTCCCCCCCTTTTGACTCCAGAAAACTTCTCATTATTCCACGACCTTCAATCATCGACCTTCCAGGCAATCCATACTGCATTTTAAAAACCACTCTCCCTACCGCACATTTAAACCGATTACCCAAGACTTTAGCAAACAACTTATAATCTGCACATAACAGCGATATGGCATGGTACTCCTTGAGGGTGTGCTGCCCCTTACCCTTCGGGACCAACACTACAACTGCAGTTGCTTGCTTGTCCCCCATCACACCCTTCTCCTTCATCTGATTTAATAACCTAACCATGAAACTCCTTTTCACCTCCCAATGTTGTAGATAAAATTCAGCCAGGAGACCATCTATTCCCGGTGCTTTGCCCTTCCTCATTCCCCATAAAGCCAACTCTATTTCCTCTTCCATTATTACCCCTCCTAAAGCCTTCCTATCACTATTCCCTAAATTACATGTCACATACTCGAACACCTTCTCTAAAGCCACATTCCCCACCCTCCCACTTGTCCAATACCTTTCATACCATTTATCTGCATATGCACACATTCCTTTCGTAGCCGATGGCTTGTCTCCCCGAAGCACCTCCTCAACCCCTGCCTGCACCCTTACCGCTCGAAACCTCTCATTTTGTAACTTCCTCAGTCTCCCCTTGACCTCGACAATCTCATCTATTGGATAGTTGCCCCCCACAGCCCCCTGCCCATAACAACCCCTTAACCTGTCCTCTAAATAATTTGAAAGTCCATATTTTAAATTATTTATACGTTTACCTTCCCTCGCATAATATTTCCTAATCCTTTCCTTGGCTACACAATCCCACCATTTCACGACATCGTCCACCCCCTGTGCATCCTTGCTAAGCTCCTTCCATAGGACAGAAAATCCCTCTAACCCCTCCTCATCACTCAATACACTTATATTTAATTTCCAGTAACTCCTGTATATTTCCGCAAGCGCCTCCCACCCAACCTCCACCAACACTGCTCTATGATCCGACCATGCTACTTCAACAGTTTTGAAAGATCGCACTACAACCCCGCGAGAAAGATAAACTCTATCTAACCTCACTGCATACTCACTCCTAACAAACGTATGCTCTGTCTCGCACGCCCCCCTCCTCACAAATCCGTCCGGTAACTGAATATCCCTCATTAAATCTCTGAGGGTCACCGACACATAGCCTGCCCCTTTCGGTTCCACATCGGCCCTCCTAATAACACAGTTCCAATCACCTACTATTGCCACCTCCGGTAATGCATGGAAGAAAAACACAAGGTCCTCACACACAAAATCCTGCTTCACCTGTACGTTATTCTCTGCAGGCGCATACACGCTTATAAAGGCCACACGTTTGCCCATCCACCAACCATCCATGCACAACACCCTTCCCCCTCCCCCCTCTCACATCTCTTCAAAACAAACGGACTCGCCTCCCTAATTAGTGTACCCACCCCTCCTTTCAAATGGGCAGACGGCAGGGTTACCACCTGAAACCCTGCCACCTCCAGCACCCTACCCTCCTTAAAATTATGCTCCTTAAGGAACACAACATCCACTCTAAATTTATTCAGAAACATTCTAAACCATTCTCTCTCTACACTATTACACAAACCATTAACATTTACTGTCATACACCGGAGGCCTATTAAAGTTTCCGGTGGGCACCAGAACTTATGGGTCCACTTACTACCTTCACACTTCCCTCTCCCCCCCCCTTCTTTCGGTGCCTCCTGTCGTGGCCACCAATACCTTCACCTTCAGCCCATATTTGCTTCCCAGGCCGCTGCTCTGGCATTAGGACATCATCCGAATCCGACGCAGCAGCCCTCTTCCTTGTGACAATCGCATCCTCCATAGCTTTGTCTGGGGGTGACTCACAATGTACCTCAACCTCCACTGTACACTGTTTCAATGATCCCGGTGACACCCCAGTCATGCTGTTACTCCCATCGTCCGGATAGTCCTCCTGTCGTTGATGCACCACAGCCATCAACTCGTTATCTACCACCTTCCCAGGTGCGGCCTCCTCCTCAGGCGGTGACAAGGACTTCAGCACCTCGGCTAATTCCACCTCAATTTCCAACACTTCCTCCTGTACTTTCTGCTCGACTCTATCCTCTGGAAGTGTCTCTGGGCCAGGTAACTGGTCAAGGGCCTCTCCCTCTCCCCCAGCCTTATGCGCCTCATCCACTATCTCGCTCCATAGACGATCATGCCCTCCTTCAAGCCATTGATTTGCACCTGCTCCCTCCATTGTAGAAGCGGATGCCTCCGCCTCTGGGCCAGGAGCTCGTTGCCACTTCCCACACGCCGCCGCTATGTGATCATATTCCCCACATGGTCGGCATGTATGTCTTTGCCCAGCGTACGAAACCATGATTTGTGTCCTGAATTCCTGTAGGTACACATATGACGGTATGGGGTATCGTAATGTCATTTTTAGGTTAAAAGTGTCTTCCGGCAGACCTGCATAGGCACCCGTCACCCACGTACCATGCTGGGTCAAATGAACAGTCCCATATTCCTCAAAAACTCTTCTGATGTCTGTCTCATCAGCCTCTAAGGGGACATTACGCGGTTTGATCCATGTATAATGCCTGGATACATCGACCATCCTCACATGAACAGCTTGTCAATGGACCAGTACAAAACCTATTTTGATTCCAATAGTCAGAGGGGAAGTTTTAAAGTAGGGGATGAGGTTCTGGTACTTTTACCAATAAAATCAAATAAATTATTAGTAGCATGGAAAGGTATAAGGTATTGAAAATTTGTGGGAAGGTTGATTATCTCATAGAAGTCAAGGGGAAACCCAAGCTTTATAATATCAACATCCTTAAGAAATATTACCGAAGAAATTCGGTTAACTGTTTGAATGACTTTGATTTAGTTTTTCCACACAAACTTGATAAGACAACTGAGGAGTGTAAGGTGTGCGTAATTGACACCTTTAACTTAGACTATGACAGAGAACTACATGACTTGGTGACTCTTGACCACTCGGGTGCAACAAACATTAATATTAATGAGTCTTTGGATGACCATAAGAAACCTGAACTACTTCAATGTGTGAGTAACTTTTCAGACGTCTTTACTGATATTCCAGGTGTTACCTCCACGGTAGTCCATAAGACTGACTTAGTCACGGACAATCCTATCAAACGGAAATTATACCCAGTTCCAGTTCACCTTAGGGATGCATTTGACCGAGAGGTAGACAAATTACTAAAACTAAAGATCATTGAACCTTCAGTATCTGCATATTGCTCACCAGTAGTCATGGTTAAAAAGGAGGATAATTCATATAGACTTGCTATTGACTTCGGAGGCCTTAATGCTATAACTCGGTGGGATGCTGAGCCTATGCCCTTAATAGATAGCGATCTACACAAATTTTATGACTCTTCCTTCTTTTCAGAGATTGATATTGCGCAGGCATATCATCAAGTAATGTTAGATCCTTCTTCTAAGCAGTACACCGCTTTTCCTACCCACCAAGGACTGATACAGTATAGAACTATGCCCATCGGTTTGGTAACTGCCTATGCTACCTATGTGAGACTGATGAGAAAGGTCTTGGGTAATATGCCAAATGTTTCAGTTTATTTTGATAACATTTACGTAATGACATCCACGTGGAGCAAACATATCCAAACATTAACTTCAGTTTTACGTAGGTTACGTTCACATGGCCTCACTGGCAAGCCAAAGAAATGCTTCCTTGGGTATAACAAGGCTAGATATCTTGGACTGATCCTTTCTAATAACTCTTTGCAGCCTCTCCCCAGTAAGATCGAAGCTTTATTAGAGTTTAAATTCCCCAAAACCAAGAAGCTCATGCGTAGCTTTCTTGGTTCTGTAAACTTTTATGCACAGTTTATCCCGAACCTCACTGATCTTACAGGCATCTCATCTGACTACCTTAAAAAGTCTGTGAAGGAACCTCTTGAACTTTCCGACGTAGCTTGTGAAAAGTTTAATGAGATTAAGGACATCTTCTCTGAAGACCCTATACTCAAAAGTCCAGATATTAATAAGCCATTTTGTTTAAGGACTGATGCCTCCAATACTGGCTTAGGTGCGGTGTTACTACAGTACCATGATGATACTCCCTTCCCTGTATGCTTCCTAAGCCGGAAACTTCTTCCTGCAGAAACCAGATACCCCACCATAGAAAAGGAATGTTTGGCCCTTGTGTGGGGTATCTCCAAACTTAAATTTTATTTACTGGGAAAAGTTTTTATTTTAGAAATGTATCACAAACCTTTGATATACCTAGAAACTTTTAAGGGAACCGACATTGGCAATCCAAGCTATTAAGTTTCATATTGTGTATCAATGGTTCATCCAATTATTTCTCTGACTGGTTAAGTCGTAGATTGGTTGCCTTACACGACTGCGTTTAAGAACTTTTTCCTCGCCTATTCTTCTTATACTCCTTGACTATAAGTCTTGGTATGAGGGAGTGTGAGGGAAAAGTTCAACAGATAGGAGTAGCGAGTGAGTATATGGTAACGATAGTTTGATTGCCAGCTGCTTGTTAAGGTAGGGTCAGTCTAGCTCCCGCTATCCCCTTACCCCCCTTTCTCCCCACCCTGAAAGGTGACGTGTGGGGCTCCGGCCAAACAGTAATCACTCGACTCACAGCTCCCAGCATAACTGTAAGTAAAAGCCTCTGCTCCTAGTCTAGTGGATATTGGTTGAAAGCTTCACTTGTGACCAATAATAAACAGTTTTTCCCCATGAGACTTTTCGATAATCACCACCTTTTTTAAGTATCTTACACTTATCATGGAGAGTGATTTCTTAAGCAGTGGGTAACCTGTCTCTCTTTCCAGCTTGGAATGACAGATCTGGTCACCTGCCAACCAACGAGAAGTGTTGAAGGAGACGGACTGAATCAGGTCCTGAGACATCACTGTTTGATCTACCTACCTGATTAATTGTAGTTGAGCACAGGATACTACCCCTCATCTTTGTAGCGGTGAAGAACTGGCGTTCCTGTCATCTGGACAGACTATTCAAGGCTATAGACTCTGTGAAGAACTAGTCGTTGGGTTGTCACTCAACTCCTGTGACCCCCCCCCCACATCATCAGCAACGGATACAATTTCTACAAGACGGTGTCAACCTCAACCAGACACCTCAGTATAACTGTACATATTAGCGTTGAATTCAAATGGCAATTTTTCATTTTATTTTTCTTTCAAGTAGGATACACCTTCATGTTTCAATGTTTTATCTTTGCATTAATAAATAATAAAGTGTTTATCTTTGTGAATTATTATTTCTTTTTCTATTCATTAATTTTCCTGAGGAGGAGCCAGCCTTGGTAATACTGTCTGAAGTTGTTACAGGGCTGAGTAAGTCTTCACATGGGCCTCCTCAACTTATTTACCACTACTTAGCTCAACTAGAAGTCTTAAAGGATTCTGATACACAAGTACAGTTAAACACAATAAAAAATCGATTTTCAAGAAAACTGAGTGCTTTACTCCTGATGGATCCTGGTAACCAGCAAGCCTCTTAACAATGGACCAATCACCAAGAAAATTCCTCCTCCTGTCAAAGCCGCCAATCACCATCATGAAGCCAGCCTTCCAGTCCTCGACGTCCTGCTACCACACTGATCACCTACAACGAAAACTTACTCCATGCAAAATGCAGTCAGGCACGACCGTTGTTCTCATGTCTTTTTCGTTGTCTTCGTCGCAGCTTACCAGGCCTAGCAGTTGGGTCTAGTCCCGACTCTTCTCTCTTCAACTCAAGACATTCCTCTCGCCGTCTATTCTTCGCCCTGTCCCCACTTGCCCCTCGCCCCTCGCGGGTCCTTACTTGAGAGTTCGTATCGTATCGTATCGTGTGAATTTCAAATTTCCCGATTTCAGTAAGTAAATTTATTCTAGTGACGTAATTAGATAATGCCTCTTCTGATCCTAAATACTAGTATATCTTAATTTGTTTTTTTTTGTATTATTTTGGGGCTCTGTGATGCCAATTTGCCTTTCTTGGTTGGTAGACAGCAACCACCTCGGAAGGTACTAACGCCCTGCCAAATACGCATGAAAAGGAAAGCTGTAATTGTTTTTCACAGCGGTAAGAATGCTGGTATCTTTTCTTTCTGTCTTATAAACACGCAAGAAAGAACATAAGAACACAAGAATGGAGGAATCCTGCAGAAGGCCTACTGGCCCATACAAGGCAGGTCCTTATCAAAACCACCCCTGCCCTAAACTACCCAAGAATTTACTCCCGCACCCACGACACTAATCAAACCCGCCTTCCTTCTCGCTCATATATTTGTTCAATCTCTTCTTAAAGCTTCCGAAGGTCCTAGTCTCGATCACTCTACTCGGAAGGCCGTTCCACACATCCAAAACTCTGTTTGAAAACCAGTACATGCCTATGCCCTTCCTAAATCTAAATTGATCTAACTTAAATCCATTATTTCTGGTCCATACCAGGTTCGACACAATCAGTACTTTGTTAATATCTCCTTTGTTTATGCCCGTCATCCACTTATACACTTCAATGATATCTTCCCTCATTCTACGTCTCTCCAGAGAGTGAAGATTCAAGGCTTTAAGTCTATCTTCATACAGGAGATTCCTTACACAGTAAATCATTTTAGTCATTCTTCTCTGTACGTTCTTCTGTGAGTCTATATCTATCCTGTAGTAAGGGGACCAAAACTGAGCGGCATAATCTAAATGAGGCCTCACTAGTGACGTATAGAGCTGTAAAATAACTTTTGGACTTCTGTTACTTATACTTCTTGAAATAAATCCTAGTAATCCGTTAGCCTTGTTGCACACACTTAGGCACTGTTGTCTTGGCTTTAGGTTTCTGCTTATCATGACTCCCAAGTCTTTCACATTCTGTATGATCTAGCTCTACTTCACCTAGTTTATAGCTTCGAGGTTTATTTTCATTACCAAGGACAAGTACCTTACACTTATCCACATTGAACTTCATCTGCTTAAACTGTAAAATGTAAGGAATTCCTGTCGTGATATATTTTCCAAGTGTTGGTGTATAGCGTGGGTGTGTGAGACTGGGCAATCACGTGAGGAAGCAGCATGGGTGACAAACATACTGGCCAGACCCAGTTTATTTAAGCTAAGTTTTGTACTCCTTTTGTTTATCTGACTCAAGCCATAGGCTGCCTTAGTGCTTACCAGTAGGCTCACCTGGGCTCTGATGTGGTCAGGGCTCTGTGGAATGAGTAAGGGCTGGTGACATTGGATGAAATGGTATCGGTAAGAGAGTAAGGGAGGGCATGGCGCCGGCTGGGCACTAGCCTCCATACATACTGTACCTGCAGAGGGAAATGTGTGTGTGTTTATCTAGTGCCTTGTATATATTGTCAGAAGTAATAAATATATATTTTCCTAAAGACGAATTTTGCCTGAACCCTCTAATAACCAAACCAATGAAGCAGTGAACGCTGGTTTAGCGCTTTCTGTTTTGATTGAAGGAAGACCTGAGTGGCTTATTTTTAAATATATTTGTGTAACTCTTACCTTTTCCGCTAGACAAGACCTTAAGCCCCAGGAGCCCCATTTTCTGCATTACATTGCCAATGTTATAAATGAAAAGAAGTTCGATGTCTTAGCTCTGAGTGAAACAAAGCTGAAGGGGGTGGAGAGTTTCAGTGGGGAGAAATAAATGGGATTACGGCCGGACTACCTGAGAGAATTGGATCTAAGAAAGGAGTAGCAGTAATGCTGAAAGATAAATTATGGAGAAAGAAGAGGGGATATAGTGGAATGGAGTGACTTTCATTAGTTTTTTCTTCATTCTTGAAATACCAAACGTATACAGTGAAATTCATATAACCTGTAGTTACCAGCGGTCGCAATATACACAACGAGAAGCAAATATTACTCCAGAAAAAGCGTCTTTCCTCCAATAATTTCACCAATCATCTATAGTGATAATATAGCATTTGTTGTGGTGGAGACGGAAAAAAAACTGGAAAAGCTAGATACAGTGATCGATAATCCTTCAGGCTGTACATAAAGGTCTCGAGCATTCGTCATTGTAGGAGCTGCCAGTAATCACCTGTTCTTCAACGTGCAAGTTATACTTTTGTATCAATCTAATCAATCTAATCAATAATTTCCAGTAGTTCCTTCATGTTTTAGCCCAAATCACCGACCAGATATGTTTTAAATAATTGACCCACTGATCAGATCCGACTGGTTCCGAACGCTTGACTGGTCCGAACCCTTGACTGGTCCGAACCCTTGACTGGTCCGAACCCTTGGCCGGTTTCAAACGGATTCGTTGGACAATAAAGCAGACTGTAAACAGACGGGGTTTTAGGCGCCCTTATCAAACACAAACAATAAATATAAAACAGGAACGTACACTGGTAAGCTGTCCTAATATACAAGTACAGTTAGAAATATAAATACAAATAACTAGAGCTTCACTTTAAGGAGGTTATTAATAGAGTATTCAAGAGGTTGCTAGTAGAATTACAGTAAATCAACCATTCAAATCACATTATGAAGCTCTGTGTAGTATGCAGTTAATCAAACAAACAGGCTTCTGCATGGATAACTTGCTATTTTTGTGGAAATTGGCATCACGCCCCTTATGCAGATATCCAAGAACTATCTACAAGCAGTATTACATCAGGGAAGTGGTTTTGGGTATGCCCAAATGAGATCAATCTGTGGACTAAAATTACATTGGTATTAAAAGAGGAAAACATCAGAGCAGCCTTCATAGAAAGCCTGGAAGCATTCTATAACAGATGGGAAAATAAAAAGTCTGGGCTGGATGGTATCGCCCTTGATACTGGCCATGTAGTCAGAAACTGTAAGTCTGGAGGTGCTGCCCTGGTAGACAGTAAATGTGGGGCTGATAGTGCTGTCCTGGGAGACAGTAATGGTGAAGCTGGAGGTGCTGCCCTGGTAGACAGTAAATGTGGGGCTGATAGTGCTGTCCTGAGAGACAGTAATGATGAAGCTGGAGGTGCTGTCCTGAGAGACAGTAATAGTGAAGCTGGAGGTGCTGTCCTGGGTGACAATAATGGTGAAGCTGGAGGTGCTGTCCTTGGACACAGTAATGGTGAGGATGGAGGTGCTGTCCTGGGAGACAGTAATGGTGAGGATGGAGGTGCTGTCCTTGGACACAGTAATGGTGAGGATGGAGGTGCTGTCCTTGGACACAGTAATGGTGAGGATGGAGGTGCTGTCCTGGGAGACAGTAATGGTGAGGATGGAGGTGCTGTGCTGGGAGACAGAAATGGTGAGGATGGAGGTGCTGTCCAGGTAGACAGTAAATGTACGCATGAGGGAATGCATATATATGACCTCGTGGGAGACAGGAGCTGTAGTGGGGAAACAAGTGTAGTCAAGGACAAGATAAAACCAATATTACAAACTAGTAATACCACAGGAGATAGCAAACAAGGGGACTCCACTAGCAGTAGTGAGGATATATTACCAGAAACAAACGGTAAGAGCTCCATTGTTAGTGCTAGTGAGGATAGGAATGAGACAGATAAACACGCGCCAACAGGGAATAGTCACAGAAACTCAAGGCAAACGGAAACCAAGCCTGTGCACATACTATGCACTTGGTATCTGCAGGCATGGGAAATCTGGAAAAACAGATGGGACGCGCAACTATGACCACCCTAGAAAATGGCGAGCCCATATGACAACAGAAAAATGCAAACTCACTTCCTGTAAGCTTTTTCACCCTGAAATGTGTCCCTCTTCAGTACAGGAAAGACTGTGCTATAACTTAAATTGCCAGGGTCACCATCTAAAGGTGACAAAAAGATACAAAACATCCAGGCCATGGGAAAACCTGCGTAGCCACAGCCACTCAGGAGGGAGAGGTTTTTTAGTGCCAGGAAGGAAAAAAAACTGGCAGGAAATGGCGGAAATCGTACGCCAAATCCAGTTATTTCTGGAGAGGAACCAGAGTCGATGACCTCCACTCCAAACCAACAGATACAGATACAATGCCAGAAAAAAAAGTCCTCCCCAGTACCACCAATACCACCAGGCTGATGATATTTTTCTTTGCAAATATACAAGGTCTAAAGCCAGCAACGAACAACAAAATACCTTTCATCCGTGGGCTGCTTGCAGAGGCAAATGCAATATTTGCGGCTTTCACAGAGACAACGAAATATGGATCCCAGGTTACAACCTATAAAGATGTGACAGAGTGAACAGGCAAAAGGGAGGGGGGTGGGGGTTTGCCTGTATATCGCAGAGTCACTTGTCTGCACAGAACTGTTTAATGCCTCAAATGATGTAGTGGAAGTTTTAGCAGTAAAGATCGAGAACCAAAACCTAGTCATTGTGGTAGTCTACAAGCCTCCAGATGCAACGTCCCAGGAATTCCAGGAACAGCTGTTAAAAATTTACCATTGTCTGGAAAATCTGCCACCTCCTGCCCCAAACATCTTGCTCCTGGGAGATTTCAACTTGAGGCACCTAAAATGGAGGAATATAGCAAATAATGTTGTTGCAGTGATAACACCAGGAGGCAGCTCTGACGAGAATTCACACACACACACGAGCTTTTAAATCTCTGCACAAAATTGAACTTAAACCAGCAAATAATAGAGCCTACTAGACTGGAGAATACACTAGACCCCATCTTCACTAACAATGATGATCTGATACGAAATGTCACCATATCAAAAACAATATACTCAGATCACAACATAATCGAGGTTCAGACATGTATGCGCGGAGCCCCAGACCGACATAATGTGATTAGTCACGAGGGAGCCTTCACCAAATTCAACTTCAATAACAAGAACATAAAGTGGGACCAAGTAAATCAAGTCCTAAACGATATAAGCTTGGAAGATAGACTAAACAACACAGACCCCAACTTATGCCTAGAACAGATTAACTCGGTGGCGCTCGATGTATGCTCAAGGCTTATTCCTTTAAGAAACAGGAGGAGTAGATGTAAAATAGAAAGAGACAGGCGCTCCTTTTATCGGCGACGGAAAAGAATAACAGAGCGACCAAAAGAGGTCAATATATCTGAAATGCGTAGGGAGTCACTGGTCAGAGAAAAAGCAAACATCGAACTTAAGCTAAAGGAATCTTATAGGAGTCAGGAATCGCGGGAAGAACTAAAAGCCATAAATGAAATCGAAAGAAACCCAAAGTATTTCTTTTCTTGTGCCAAATCAAAGTCGAGAACAACATCCAGTATTGGGCCCCTACTTAAACAAGATTGGTCCTACACAGATGACAGCAAGGAAATGAGTGAGCTACTCAAGTCCCAATATGACTCAGTTTTTAGCAAGCCGCTAACCAGACTCGAAGATCAAAATGATTTTTTTATGAGAGAGCCACAGAATTTGGTTACCACAAGCCTATCTGATATTATCCTGACACCAAATGACTTCGAACAGGCGATAAATGACATGCCCATGCACTCTGCCCCAGGGCCAGACTCATGGAAGCCCCTATCACGAGCTTTTACCATCCTATGGAGAGGGAGCATGGACACGGGGGTCGTCCCACAGTTACTAAAAGCAACAGACATAGCCCCACTCCACAAAGGGGGCAGTAAAGCAATAGCAAAGAACTACAGACCGATAGCACTAACATCCCATATCATGTGGAAATAAATGGTATAAAATACCGACACAATGGCAATATAAACACAAATGCAGTATAATGTGATCCTTTATTGACTACGTTTCGCCCACACAGTGGGCTTTTTCAAGTCACAAACAGAACTACCTGGGGTGGAAGGAACGCGAGTATTTATAGTCCGGCTGAGGTCAGGTGAAGAATGCTGCATCTGATGATGTACCGAGTTGGGTTGTAGAGTCTAAAAACTTGGGTAGCTTGGAAAGGAGACTGGACAAGTTTGTGAGCAGACCTTCTACAGTGTTCTTATGTGGGATAGCGATGAAGAAGTTTCTTGGCAAGTGGTTCAGCTATGTTATAGAAGCCACTATTCTGGTTGAGGTTGTCGGATATAGAAATAAGTGATGATTCCAGGATTCTTCGGTATTGGGTGTTGTCTTCTGTGGCGATAAGTCTTGAGTTTCTGTAGTTTATCAAGTGGTTGTTTGAATTACGGTGTTGTACGCAGGCATTCCTTGTGTCGTCAGACCTGCTTGCGTATTGGTGTTCTGAAATACGTGTTTGGAGGTCCCTTGATGTTTCGCCCACGTATAACTTGTTGCAGTCATTACAAGGGATTATGTATACCCCTGCAGAGGATGGAGGCTTGTCCTGCCTACTACTGGTGATGTCCTTGATGGTCGTGGTTGTGGAGGTAGATACTTGGAATGATGTTTTGGCAAAGATGTTGGAAACATGTTTGGCAATGGAGTTGGTGGGAAGGACTATGTATCTCTTCTCGGCAGTGTCTTCTCTGGGTGTGTTGAAGATGTTTAGTGCTCGCCGTCTGCAGTCTCTGATGAAGTGACGAGGATAGTGGAGTTTGGAAAATACCTGTTCAATTATAGTGCATTCTTCCTCAAGGAACTCGTTGCTGCAGACTCTGAGTGCACGCAGGAAGAAGCCTATAATTACACCACGTTTGGTTTTGGTGTCGTGGTGAGAGTAGAAGTGGAGAAGATTCACTTGATCTTCCCATTCCAGCCAGCGACTTCATCGACCTGGTTGAACTATGTGTTGGCTTTAGAAAATCACCTCTTTCAGCAGACTTTTGGACTACCCATGGGTTCGCCACTCAGTGCAGTCCTAGCGAACCTATACATGGAACATCTAGAAGCCGAACGTTTCTCCACCATTATTCCTTCGTCTGTCACCTGGCTCCGTTATGTTGACGACATTCTCCTCATAACTCCTAAACGCTTCAACGTTCAAGCTCTCCAAGACAAGCTCAACCAGGTCGAGCCTTCAATCCAGTTCACACTTGAAGAAGAGGTCGACAACACTCTTCCTTTCCTTGATGTTCTACTCTGCAAAGCTGACCACGAACTTCGTTTTAAAGTCTATCGAAAACCCACCAACCTAAACGATCTTCTCCACTTCTACTCTCACCACGACACCAAAACCAAACGTGGTGTAATTATAGGCTTCTTCCTGCGTGCACTCAGAATCTGCAGCAACGAGTTCCTTGAGGAAGAATGCACTATAATTGAACAGGTATTTTCCAAACTCCACTATCCTCGTCACTTCATCAGAGACTGCAGACGGCGAGCACTAAACATCTTCAACACACCCAGAGAAGACACTGCCGAGAAGAGATACATAGTCCTTCCCACCAACTCCATTGCCAAACATGTTTCCAACATCTTTGCCAAAACATCATTCCAAGTATCTACCTCCACAACCACGACCATCAAGGACATCACCAGTAGTAGGCAGGACAAGCCTCCATCCTCTGCAGGGGTATACATAATCCCTTGTAATGACTGCAACAAGTTATACGTGGGCGAAACATCAAGGGACCTCCAAACACGTATTTCAGAACACCAATACGCAAGCAGGTCTGACGACACAAGGAATGCCTGCGTACAACACCGTAATTCACACAACCACTTGATAAACTACAGAAACTCAAGACTTATCGCCACAGAAGACAACACCCAATACCGAAGAATCCTGGAATCATCACTTATTTCTATATCCGACAACTTCAACCAGAATAGTGGCTTCTATAGCTGAACCACTTGCCAAGAAACTTCTTCATCGCTATCCCACATAAGAACACTGTAGAAGGTCTGCTCACAAACTTGTCCAGTCTCCTTTCCAAGCTACCCAAGTTTTTAGACTCTGCAACCCAACTCGGTACATCATCAGATGCAGCATTCTTCACCTGACCTCAGCCGGACTATAAATACTCGCGTTCCTTCCACCCCAGGTAGTTCTGTTTGTGACTTGAAAAAGCCCACTGTGTGGGCGAAACGTAGTCAATAAAGGATCACATTATACTGCATTTGTGTTTATATTGCCATCCCATATCATGTGATGAATGGTTTTGAAAACCGACAAGTTGAAGAATTGAGACACTTATGCAACACATGGGAATCCTTACCCATTTCTACTTTGTATTGGACTGATGAAGCCACTGTGTGGCGAAACGTTTCTTCAATAAAGATTCCCATGTGTTGCATAAGTGTCTCAATTCTTCAACTTGTCGGTTTTCAAAACCATTCATCACATCTGTCAGACACTGCAACATCATGGGATCTTGGTACAAAGACTTCAACGCTTGCCCAACCTTTGGGCGATGACCTACTTACACTAGTGGCAGGTCCCACTGTGATCCCGCCTCTTCCTGCTTGGACTCATCTCACCGCAGTATATAAGCCACCTCTCTGGCCCTGTGCTGCACTTCCTACAAGAGTGATGGACTGAACACATCGATTCCAGGTTGAGGGACTGATTACCTCAAACTTCTACTCTCCTTACCCATTTCTACTTTGTATTGGACTGATGAAGCCACTGTGTGGCGAAACGTTTCTTCAATAAAGATTCCCATGTGTTGCATAAGTGTCTCAATTCATCCCATATCATGTGCAAGAATGGTATATAATACCGACAAGATGAAATTAAGACACACGTGCAACATCTGGGTATCTTTATTGTAGACGTTTCGCCATCCAGTGGCTTTATCAATACAAATTCTAGGACATAGCTTGAAGACGGTAGGACTATGTACAGAAGATGAAGTAATCAGTCCCTCAACCTGGGAGTAGGTGCGAAGAGCACCGTAGTCGTGGAGATTCTGAAGCAGAAGCAAGGAGCTTGGCGCTTATATAGTAACGTCAGGTGAGGACATGTACATAACCTTCACGACTACGACAACTACTACTACTGGCAGAGTGTAGCACTAGTGTGGCAGAGTGTAGCACTAGTGTGGCAGAGTGTAGCACTAGTGTGGCAGAGTGTAGCACTAGTGTGGCAGAGTGCAGCACTAGTGTGGCAGAGTGTAGCACTAGTGTGGCAGAGTGTAGCACTATTGTGGCAGAGTGTAGCATTAATGTGGCAGAGTGTAGCACTAGTGTGGCAGAGTGTAGCATTATTGTGGCAGAGTGTAGCATTAATGTGGCAGAGTGTAGCACTAGTGTGGCAGAGTGTAGCACTAGTGTGGTAGAGTGTAGCATTATTGTGGCAGAGTGTAGCACTAGTGTGGCAGAGTGTAGCACTAGTGTGGCAGAGTGTAGCACTAGTGTGGCAGAGTGTAGCATTATTGTGGCAGAGTGTAGCACTAGTGTCGCAGAGTGTAGCACTAGTGTGGCAGAGTGTAGCGCTAGTGTGGTAGATTGTAGCACTAGTGTGGCAGACTGTAGAACTAGTGTGGCAGAGTGTAGCACTAGTGTGGCAGAGTGTAGCACTAGTGTGGCAGAGTGTAGCATTAATGTGGCATAGTGTAGCACTAGTGTGGCAGAGTGTAGCACTAGTGTGGCAGAGTGTAGCATTATTGTGGCAGAGTGTAGCACTAGTGTGGCAGAGTGTAGCATTATTGTGGCAGAGTGTAGCACTAGTGTGGCAGAGTGTAGCACTAGTGTGGCAGAGTGTAGCGCTAGTGTGGTAGATTGTAGCACTAGTGTGGCAGATTGTAGCACTAGTGTGGCAGAGTGTAGCACTAGTGTGGCAGAGTGTAGCGCTAGTGTGGTAGATTGTAGCACTAGTGTGGCAGAGTGTAGCACTAGTGTGGCAGAGTGTAGCACTAGTGTGGCAGATTGTAGCACTAGTGGCAGAGTGCAGCACTAGTGTGGCAGAGTGTAGCATTATTGTGGCAGAGTGCAGCACTAGTGTGGCAGAGTGTAGCACTAGTGTGGCAGAGTGTAGCATTAAGGTGGCAGAGTGTAGCACTAGTGTGGCAGAGTGTAGCACTAGTGTGGCAGAGTGTAGCACTAGTGTGGTAGAGTGTAGCACTAGTGTGGCAGAGTGTAGCACTAGTGTGGTAGAGTGTAGCACTAGTGTGGCAGAGTGTAGCACTAGTGTGGCAGAGTGTAGCACTAGTGTGACAGAGTGTAGCACTAGTGTGGCAGAGTGTAGCACTAGTGTGGCAGAGTGTAGCACTAGTGTGGCAGAGTGTAGCATTATTGTGGCAGAGTGTAGCACTAGTGTGGCAGAGTGTAGCACTAGTGTGGCAGAGTGTAGCACTAGTGTGGTAGAGTGTAGCATTATTGTGGCAGAGTGTAGCACTAGTGTGGCAGAGTGTAGCACTAGTGTGGCAGAGTGTAGCGCTAGTGTGGTAGAGTGTAGCATTAATGTGGCAGAGTGTAGCACTAGTGTGGCAGAGTGTAGCACTAGTGTGGCAGAGTGTAGCATTATTGTCGCAGAGTGTAGCACTAGTGTGGCAGAGTGTAGCACTAGTGTGGCAGAGTGTAGCACTAGTGTGGCAGAGTGTAGCATTATTGTGGCAGAGTGTAGCACTAGTGTCACAGAGTGTAGCACTAGTGTGGCAGAGTGTAGCGCTAGTGTGGTAGATTGTAGCACTAGTGTGGCAGACTGTAGCACTAGTGTGGCAGAGTGTAGCACTAGTGTGGCAGAGTGTAGCATTATTGTGGCAGAGTGTAGCACTAGTGT
This sequence comes from Cherax quadricarinatus, assembly GCF_038502225.1. NCBI lineage: Eukaryota > Metazoa > Arthropoda > Malacostraca > Decapoda > Parastacidae > Cherax > Cherax quadricarinatus. Next base: position 32,470,795 of record NC_091325.1, on the reverse strand, counting down.
GGCAGAGTGTAGCATTAATGTGGCAGAGTGTAGCACTAGTGTGGCAGAGTGTAGCACTAGTGTGGCAGAGTGTAGCATTATTGTGGCAGAGTGTAGCACTAGTGTGGCAGAGTGTAGCATTATTGTGGCAGAGTGTAGCACTAGTGTGGCAGAGTGTAGCACTAGTGTGGCAGAGTGTAGCGCTAGTGTGGTAGATTGTAGCACTAGTGTGGCAGAGTGTAGCACTAGTGTGGCAGAGTGTAGCACTAGTGTGGCAGAGTGTAGCACTAGTGTGGCAGATTGTAGCACTAGTGTGGCAGAGTGTAGCACTAGTGTGGCAGAGTGTAGCGCTAGTGTGGTAGATTGTAGCACTAGTGTGGCAGAGTGTAGCACTAGTGTGGCAGAGTGTAGCACTAGTGTGGCAGAGTGTAGCACTAGTGTGGCAGATTGTAGCACTAGTGGCAGAGTGCAGCACTAGTGTGGCAGAGTGTAGCACTAGTGTGGCAGAGTGTAGCATTAAGGTGGCAGAGTGTAGCACTAGTGTGGCAGAGTGTAGCACTAGTGTGGCAGAGTGTAGCACTAGTGTGGTAGAGTGTAGCACTAGTGTGGCAGAGTGTAGCACTAGTGTGGTAGAGTGTAGCACTAGTGTGGTAGAGTGTAGCACTAGTGTGGCAGAGTGTAGCACTAGTGTGGCAGAGTGTAGCACTAGTGTGACAGAGTGTAGCACTAGTGTGGCAGAGTGTAGCATTAATGTGACAGAGTGTAGCACTAGTGTGGCAGAGTGTAGCACTAGTGTGGCAGAGTGTAGCACTAGTGTGGTAGAGTGTAGCACTAGTGTGGTAGAGTGTAGCACTAGTGTGGCAGAGTGTAGCACTAGTGTGACAGAGTGTAGCACTAGTGTGACAGAGTGTAGCATTAATGTGGCAGAGTGTAGCACTAGTGTGGCAGAGTGTAGCACTAGTGTGACAGAGTGTAGCACTAGTGTGGCAGTGTAGCACTAGTGTGGTAGAGTGTAGCATTACTGTGGCAGAGTGTAGCACTAGTGTGGCAGAGTGTAGCTCTAGTGTGACAGAGTGTAGCTCTAGTGTGACAGAGTGTAGCACTAGTTTGACAGAGTGTAGCACTAGTGTGACAGTGTAGCACTAGTGTGACAGAGTGTAGCACTAGTGTGACAGAGTGTAGCACTAGTGTGACAGAGTGTAGCATTACTGTGGCAGAGTGTAGCACTAGTGTGGCAGAGTGTAGCACTAGTGTGACAGAGTGTATCACTAGTGTGACAGAGTGTAGCACTAGTGTGGCAGAGTGTAGCACTAGTGTGACAGGGTGTAGCACTAGTGTGACAGAGTGTAGCATTACTGTGGCAGAGTGTAGCACTAGTGTGGCAGAGTGTAGCACTAGCGTGGCAGAGTGTAGCACTAGTGTGACAGAGTGTAGCACTAGTGTGACAGAGTGTAGCACTAGTGTGACAGTGTAGCACTGGTGTGGCAGAGTGTAGCACTAGTGTGGCAGAGTGTAGCACTAGTGTGGCAGAGTGTAGCATTAATGTGGCAGAGTGTAGCACTAGTGTGGTAAAGTGTAACACTAGTGTGGTAGAGTGTAGCATTAATGTGGCAGAGTGTAGCATTAATGTGGCAGAGTGTAGCACTAGTGTGGTAGAGTGTAGCATTAATGTGGCAGAGTGTAGCATTAATGTGGCAGAGTGTAGCACTAGTGTGGTAGAGTGTAGCATTAATGTGGCAGAGTGTAGCATTAATGTGGCAGAGTGTAGCACTAGTGTGGTAGAGTGTAGCATTAATGTGGCAGAGTGTAGCACTAGTGTGGTAAAGTGTAACACTAGTGTGGTAGAGTGTAGCACTAGTGTGGTAGAGTGTAGCACTAGTGTGGCAGAGTGTAGCACTAGTGTGGCAGAGTGTAGCACTAGTGTGGCAGAGTGTAGCATTAGTGTGACAGAGTGTAGCATTACTGTGGTAGAGTGTAACACTAGTGTGGTACAGTGTAGCATTAATGTGGCAGAGTGTAGCACTAGTGTGGCAGTGTAGCATTAATGTGGCAGAGTGTAGCACTAGTGTGGCAGTGTAGCATTAATGTGGCAGAGTGTAGCACTAGTGTGGCAGAGTGTAGCACTAGTGTGGCAGAGTGTAGCACTAGTGTGGCAGAGTGTAGCACTAGTGTGGCAGAGTGTAGCACTAGTGTGGCAGAGTGTAGCACTAGTGTGGTAGAGTGTATCACTAGTGTGGCAGAGTGTAGCACTAGTGTGGCAGAGTGTAGCACTAGTGTGGCAGAGTGTAGCACTAGTGTGGCAGAGTGTAGCACTAGTGTGGCAGAGTGTAGCACTAGTGTGGCAGAGTGTAGCACTAGTGTGGTAGAGTGTAGCACTAATGTGGCAGAGTGTAGCACTAGTGTGGTAAAGTGTAGCACTAGTGTGGCAGAGTGTAGCACTAGTGTGGCAGAGTGTAGCACTAGTGTGGTAGAGTGTAGCACTAGTGTGGCAGAGTGTAGCACTAGTGTGGTAAAGTGTAGCACTAGTGTGGCAGAGTGTAGCACTAGTGTGGCAGAGTGTAGCACTAGTGTGGCAGAGTGCAGCATTATTGTCGCAGAGTGTAGCACTAGTGTGGTAGAGTGTAGCACTAGTGTGGCAGAGTGTAGCACTAGTGTGGCAGAGTGTAGCATTTTTGTCGCAGAGTGTAGCACTAGTGTGGCAGTGTAGCACTAGTGTGGCAGAGTGTAGCACTAGTGTGGTAGAGTGTAGCACTAGTGTGGCAGAGTGTAGCACTAGTGTGGTAGAGTGTAGCATTAATGTGGCAGAGTGTAGCACTAGTGTGGCAGAGTGTAGCACTAGTGTGGTAGAGTGTAGCACTAGTGTGGCAGAGTGTAGCACTAGTGTGGCAGAGTGTAGCATTAATGTGGCAGAGTGTAGCACTAGTGTGGCAGAGTGTAGCATTAATGTGGCAGAGTGTAGCACTAGTGTGGCAGAGTGTAGCACTAGTGTGGCAGAGTGTAGCACTAGTGTGGCAGAGTGTAGCACTAGTGTGGCAGAGTGTAGCACTAGTGTGGCAGAGTGTAGCACTAGTGTGGCAGAGTGTAGCACTAGTGTGGTAGAGTGTAGCACTAGTGTGGCAGAGTGTAGCACTAGTGTGGCAGAGTGTAGCACTAGTGTGGCAGAGTGTAGCACTAGTGTGGCAGAGTGTAGCACTAGTGTGGCAGAGTGTAGCACTAGTGTGGTAGTGTAGCACTAGTGTGGTAGAGTGTAGCACTAGTGTGGTAGAGTAGCACTAGTGTGGAACAGTGTAGCACTAGTGTGGTAGAGTGTAGCACTAGTGTGGTAGAGTGTAGCACTAGTGTGGTACAGTGTAGCACTAGTGTGGTACAGTGTAGCACAAGTGTGGTAGTGTAGTATTTGTGTGGTAGAGTGTAGCACTAGTGTGGTAGAGTGCAGCACTAGTGTGGTAGAGTGTAACACAAGTGTGGTACAGTGTAGCACTAGTGTGGTACAGTGTAGCACAAGTGTGGTAGTGTAGCACTAGTGTGGTAAAGTGTAGCACTAGTTTGGTGACACTAGTGGGTACAGTGTAGCACTAGTGTGGTAACACTAGTGTGGTACAGTGTACCACTAGCGTGGTAACACTGTGGTACAGTGTAGCACTAGTGTGGTAGAGTGTAACAAGTGTGGTACAGTGTAGCACTAGTGTGGTACAGTGTAGCAGATAGACCGACTGAAGCAAAATAAGTCACCGGGTCCTGATGAGGTTTTTTCAAGGGTTCTTAAGGAATGCAAAATGGAAGTCTGTGAACCATTAACTAATATTTTTAATTTCTCTCTTCAAACAGGTGTAGTGTCTGATATGTGGAAGATGGCTAATGTAATTCCTATTTTTAAAACAGGGGACAAGTCGTTACCGTCAAATTACCGCCCAATAAGCCTGACCTCAATTGTAGGCAAGTTGCTAGAGTCAATTATAGCTGAGATTATAAGAAGCCATCTCGATAAGCATAGCTTGATTAATGATACTCAGCATGGATTCACAAGAGGCCGGTCTTGTCTAACTAATTTATTAACTTTCTTCAGTAAAGCTTTTGAGGCTGTTGACCACGACAAAGAATTTGATATTGTTTACTTAGATTTTAGTAAGGCATTTGATAGAGTTCCGCACCAAAGACTGTTGAAGAAAGTAGCAGCTCATGGCATTGGGGGAAGGGTGCTCTCGTGGATCGAGTCATGGCTCACAGACAGGAAGCAGAGAGTGTCCATAAATGGGGTTAAATCCGAGTGGGGATCAGTAACAAGTGGCGTTCCACAGGGATCAGTCTTGGGCCCGTTGTTGTTTATAATATATATCAATGATCTTGATGAAGGAATTGCTAGTGATATGAGCAAATTCGCCAATGACACGAAGATAGGTAGGATAATTGATTCAAACGTAGATGTAAGGGAACTTCAGGAGGATTTAGACAAACTCTACTCTTGGTCAGAAAAGTGGCAGATGCAGTTCAATGTAGATAAATGCAAGGTTCTGAAGCTCGGGAGTGTCCATAACCCTAGCACTTATAAGTTAAATAATGTAGAACTTAGCCATACAGATTGCGAAAAGGACTTGGGGGTTATGGTAAGCAGCAACCTTAAACCAAGGCAGCAATGCCTAAGCGTACGTAATAAGGCAAATAGATTACTGGGATTTATATCAAGAAGTGTAAGCAACAGAAGTCCAGAGGTCATACTGCAGCTTTATACATCATTAGTAAGGCCTCACCTAGATTATGCAGCTCAATTCTGGTCTCCATATTACAGAATGGACATAAATTCGTTAGAAAACATTCAGCGTAGGATGACTAAATTAATACATAGCATTAGAAATCCTCCTTATGAAGAAAGATTGAAGACTCTTAAGTTACATTCACTTGTTAGACGAAGAATGAGGGGAGACCTGATCGAAGTGTATAAGTGGAAGATAGGTATTAATAAAGGGGATATTAACAAGGTCTTGAGGATATCTCTCCAAGAGAGAACCCGCAGTAATGGATTTAAATTAGATAAGTTCAGATTTAGAAAGGACATAGGAAAGTATTGGTTTGGAAATAGGGTAGTTGATGAGTGGAACAGTCTACCTAGTTGGGTTATTGAGGCTAGGACTTTGGGTAGTTTCAAATTTAGGTTGGATAAGTACATGAGTGGGAGGGGTTGGATTTGAGAGGGACTTGCACATCGGAGCTCGTTTCTTGGGTGGCATTGAAAGTTGGGTTGGTCAAATGTTTGTTAGTGGGATGAATTGTAAAGGACCTGCCTAGTATGGGCCAACAGGCCTGCTGCAGTGTTCCTCCTTTCTTATGTTCTTATGTTACTACTACAACTAACCCATCTCTTGATTCTGAGGACATGTACATAACCTTCACGACTACGACAACTACTACTACAACTAACCCATCTTTTTGGGAAGGACCTACTTCCACTGGGGAATCCCGCCTACCAGTGACTATGCCCTCGTCTGCTACACCTGACGTTACTATATAAGCGCCAGGCTCCTTGCTTCTGCTTCAGAATCTCCACGACTACGGTGCTCTTCGCACCTACTCCAAGGTTGAGGGACTGATTACCTCATCTTCTGTATATAGTCCTACTGTCTTCAAGCTATGTCCTAGAATTTGTATTGATGAAGCCACTGGATGGCGAAACGTCTACAATAAAGATACCCAGATGTTGCACATGTGTCTTAATATCATCCCATATCATAAAAATCTTTGAAAGGGTCCTAAGAAGCAAGATCGCCACCCATCTAGATACCCATCAATTACACAACCCAGGGCAACATGGGCTGAGAGCAGGTCGCTCCTGTCTGTCTCAGCTACTGGATCACTACGACAAGGTTCTAGATGCACTAGAAGACAAAAAGAATGCAGATGTAATATATACAGACTTTGCAAAAGCCTTCGACAAGTGTGACCATGGTGTAAAAGCGCACAAAATGCGTGCTAAAGATATAACAAGAAAAGTTGGTAGATGTATCTATAATTTCCTCACAAACAGAACACAAAGAGTAGTAGTCAACAGAGTAAAGTCTGAGGCGGCTACGGTGAAAAGCTCTGTTCCACAAGGCACAGTACTCGCTCCCATCTTGTTTCTCATCCTCATATCTGACATAGACAAGGATGTCAGCCACAGCACCGTGTCTTCCTTTGCAGATGACACCCGAATCTGCATGGCAGTGTCTTCCATTGCAGACACTGCAATGCTACAGGTGGACATCAACCAAACCTTTCAGTGGGCTGCAGAAAACAATATGAAGTCCAACGATGAAAAAATTCAATTACTCCGATATTGTAAACATGAGGAAATTAAAACTTCATCAGAGTACAAAACAAATTCCTTCGACAAAATAGAGCGAAAAACCAACGTCAAAGACCTGGGAGTGATCATGTCGGAGGATCTCACCTTCAAGGACCATAACATTGTATCAGTCGCATCTGCTAGAAAAATGACAGGATGGATAAACTCTTCAGGTCGCTTGTTCTATCTAGGCTGGAATATTGCTGCACACTAACAGCACCTTTCAAGGCAGGTGAAATTGCTGACCTAGAAAATGTACGGAGATAAAACACCTCAATTACTGGGAGCGCTTGAAGTTCCTGAACCTGTACTCCCTGGAAGGCAGGCGGGAGAGATACATGATTATATACACCTGGAAAATCCTAGAGGGACTAGTACCGAACTTGCACACGAAAATCACTCACAACGAAAGCAAAAGACTTGGCAGACGATGCAACATCCCCCCAATGAAAAGCAGGGATGCCACTAGCACGTTAAGAGACAATACAATAAGTGCCAGGGACCTGAGACTGTTCAACTGCCTCCCAGCATACATAAGGGGATTACCAATAGACCCCTGGCTGTCTTCAAGCAGGCACTGGACAAACACCTAAAGTCAGTACCTGACCAGCTGGGCTGTGGCTCGTACGTTGGATTGCGTGCAGCCAGCAGTAACAGCCTGATTGATCAGGCTATGATCCATCAGGAGGCCTAGTCACAGACCGGGCCGCGGGGGCGTTGACCCCCGGAACTCTCTCCAGGTAGGATACAAAAAGTGGGTTATAATAAGTGTTTATGCACCTGGAAAAGACAGGAATTTAGAGAGAGAATGAGTTAGGGAGATGTTATGTGAGGGCTTAGGAAGTTTGAAACCAAGTGTGAGAGTAATTGTGGTAGGGGACTTGAATACCAAAGTGTGAGAAACTGTTATAAAAGGCATAGCAGGTAAGTTTGGGGTGCCAGGGGTAAATGATAGATAACTAAAGGGAAGCATTTGATTGAGCTTTGTACACAAATAAGTCTGGTAATAGGTAGTACATATTTTAATAAAAAATTGGATAAATAAATATACGAGATATGATATAGGGGGAAATGACAGTAGTTTGATGGACTATGTTTTAGAAGATGAAAGATTGATGGGTAGACCTAATAATGTACATGTTCATAGAAGGGCAACAAATATATCAGATCATTTTGTTTAGTTGTAGTTACAGTGAAAGTAAGCGGTAGATGAGATACAAAGAGAACAGCATCTGAAAGTAACAGAGAGGTGAAACGGAAGTTAGAAACAGAAAAAAAAAACGAAAAATTATGATATATTTTTTCTCTTACTGAAAATAGTGCAAAAATCTGGCAACTTGTTGATACAATCTGCTTGTTTATAATATATTTCTAAATATCTTTTCCCAAAAATGCATCTTGTTGTTGTTGTTGTTGTTTTTGTTGTTGTTGTTGTTGTTGTTGTTGTTGTTGTTGTTGTTGTTGTTGTTGTTGTTGTTGTTGTTGTCAAGAGGATATGATGCCATGTCCCATTTTTTTTCTTTCTTATTTTAACTAAAAATTATGCTTTTTATTACTATTTTTGTGAAAATACACAACATGACATCTTTTTCTGACGATACGATACTAGAGAATGTACAGAGAACCTTTACTGTGCGTATGAGTTCCATCAAACACCTCAAGTACTGGGAACGCTTGGAAACACTTGACTTGTATTCTCTGGAACGCAAGCGAGAGAGATATATCATAATCTACAATTGGGAGATCCTGGAAAAAATGGTCCCGAATCTGCACATAGAAATCACTCCCTACGAAAGTAAAAGACTGGGCAGGCGATGCAGAATACCCCCCAGTGAAAAGTAGGGGAGCATTTGTACACTAAGAGAAAACTCCATAAGTGTCGGGGGCCCAAGACTGTTCAACAGCCTCCCACCAAGCATAAGGGGAATTACCAATAGGCCTCTGGCTGCCTTCAAGAGAGAGCTGGACAGATACTTAGTGCCGGATCAGCCAGGCTGTGATTCATACATTTGACTACGTGCAGCTAGCGGTAACAGCCTGGTTGATTAGGCCCTGATCTACCAGGAGACCTGGTCGTAGGCCGAGACGCGGGGGCGTTAATTCCAAGAATATCCAGGTAGTGTTCCGAGTGTGAGCTCCTCAGTTGCACTTGTGCTGCTACGAGGGGAGGACGATGACGGTCCCGCCACTTCTTCTTCTTCTTCTGATGACCAGAGCTTTGGTAAGATGGGTAAGGAAGAAGGATGGGTAAGGATGGAAATATTGGAAAAGGGTGGGAGGTGGGGGGAGAGGTAGGATATAAAAGGTAAGTGGCCCAACCACTTTGGTGTAATTTAAAAAGTGTATGTGAATTGATAAGATATTCTTTAAGGGGTATAATAGTAACCCATCAGAGTCACATAGTTATAATACGTATATAAGTACATGACTCTGAATTGGTAGTAGTTATACAAGTTGCAATTGGTTTTTTTTTTTTTTTTTTTTTTTTTTTTTTTTTTTTTTTTTTTTCGCGATTGCACAACGGATATTTATACGACAAGAAAGGCAATAATTTTCTGGCCAGTTTATAAGTTCGTGACAATAGCTTCTTAATGGTGGTGTCCAACAATAGTCAATAGCATAATTTTACATTAGAAAGTTATTTAAGACGTCTCCCTAATTGGGGGCGATGATTTTCTCAGTATACATAGAAGGGTTCTGGTGATATCCAATCTTCTTCATCAGGTAAGTTGCTCAAAATCATGGGTCGAGGGTAATCATCTTTATGAATAAAACGACGAACCCTCTGTGGGAGAGTAATTCTTTGAGTCCTGTGAGGCGGAGTATTGATGGTGTAATCGGTGGTATTTATCACTTGTATAGGATGTTCTCTATCTGGCATGTATAGTTCTTGCATTGTATAAAGTTGTTTCTTTTTTAGGGTGTCAAGGCGTACATTTATGGCAGTAATATCTTGTTGTGTGTGTAAATCTGCCATTTTAACTCTGTCTCTCCTCCTGGTATCGGTAATAAAGCGAAGAGCTCTATTCTGGACCCTTTGTAACCGTAGCATGTTGGTCTTTGTTGTTAATGACATTGGGACACAAGGGTATTCGAGTATAGGTCTTATTATCATTTTATACAGATGTTTTTTGACATGTTGAGGGGCTTGATTGAATCGAAAGAGTCTGCTAAGACCGGCTTTGGCTGTGTTGATCTTTTTAGTTACATGAGATGTTGAGTGGAGCAGCCTGTCTATTTCATATCCCAAGATCTTGTTAGGGTTTCTAATGGCTACAGGTGTACCTCTGATGGAGATACCCCCTTTATCTTCGATGGTTGATGCAAAACATCCTATCGTGCTAACAGGACCTTGTCGGGATTAGTCGTAATTCTCCATTTCTTCTCCCAATTAGATGTTCGACGAAGTTCAATATTCATTTTTTCTATGACTCTCTCATACTTGTATTTTCCTGTTACTGGAGTTGATGAGACGACATGAATAACATCATCTGCAAACTGTGTCACAATTGTGTCATTAAACTCTGGTTGAGGAAGGTCATTCACATAAATGTTAAACAGAAGTGGACTGAGACAAGAACCTTGTGGGACACCGGCCGTCGGTATAAAAGGTTCTGTCGACTTGCCATGAAAGGTGGGAATGATTTTTCTTTGAGTTAAGAAATTATAAATTACTCTGAGAAAAGTCCAGTTATGGTCTGGTAGGTCAATGAGTTTGTATATAAGGCCATCATGCCATAAGCTATCAAAAGCTTTATGAACATCTCTGGTGGCAATTAAGGCAAGATTGCCCTGCTGTTTTAGACTTGCTACAGTGTCAAAAATAACATTTATTGCATGATTGGTACCTCTATGTGTTCTAAAGCCAAATTGTTTTTCAGTAAAAAAGTGATTAAACTCCATATAGTAATTCAATCTGTTGGAAATGACTTTCTCAAGAACTTTTCCAGTGACTTCAAGTAAAGATATAGGTCTATAGTTCCATGGTTGGTGGATGTCTTTATTGGGCTTACCAAGAAAGATCATCCTAGCAGTCTAAAAACAACTGGAAAATGTCCTGAGGCCAAGATGGTATTAAAGATATTTACCAAGGACTGTTTGCAATTTCTAGGTAGGTACTTTATTTGTTTCATTGTTATTCCAGAGAGGCCAGGGGCTCTATTTCTCATTCTTCCAATAACCTGACTTATCTCTAGTAATGTAATAGGTCTAGTAAGCGGGTGGGTATCTTCAAGAGTTGAAGTATCGATGGTAGGTAGTGGTTGCAGCGAGTTTTATAGTTTTATAGAAAATGGTATTTCTGGTTTTCTCAGGAGTAAGTTATTCCCTTTTCGATACGTGTTTTGCGAAAACTAATTTGCAGAATGCCACGATTTTTCCACATAATATTGAGGAATGATGGTTTTACACCTGTAACAACAGACACATGCGATAGTCTTTACCGGTTTTTATATAGATTTCCCCAAAATCATCAAAAAAAAAAAATGAACTTCAACATTTTTTAAGGGACAAGCCATTGAAAAACGGTAAAACCTTGCTGCTACACAAGCATTAAGACTTTTATAATTATGTGAGGTCAACTAGACCATTATCTTTCATCCCAGTTTTGCATTAGGGGTGTCAAAATAACACCCCCCATGAAACCAATAATTATTTTTTTCTCTCTATTTTTTAAGGTAATCTTTATAAAAACTACTGAGTATAATCCTACGGGTTTAGCGCTCCCACAGGATTATAATAATAATGAGCAAAAATCTGAAGGTCAAGGAGGGCGAGTGCGAGAGAAAAGAAGAGCGACTGGTAAAATGATGTGAAGAGAGAGTAGTAAGAGAGAAAAAGTTAGTATATGAGACGTTTGTACAAACTAGAAGTGTTTTATATAAGGAAGGAGTATATGGAGAGAAGAAGAGAAGTTAAAAGAGTGGTGAACAAATGTAAAAGGAGAGCAAATAAGTGAGATGCTGTCAACAAATTTTACTAAGAATAAGAAAAGGAGTGAGATTAATAAGTTGAGAAAGCTTAGGAAGCGAATGGATTTGACAGTTAAAAATTGTAAAAAAAAGAGTTGTCAGATAGGAGCGGGAGGTATTGAGATGTAAGGAATATTCTGAGCAACTGTTAAATGTTGATGATGATACGGAAACTGTGATTTCATGCATTGGGCAGGGAGGTATAACATATTGAAGGAGTGAGGAAGAACCAGATGTGAGTATTGGGGAAGTACGAGAAGCTGTGAGTAGAATGAAAGAGGAGTAAACTAGCTGAGACTGATTGGCTCGACATAAATGCTAATAGTAGGTGCCGATATAGTTTTGGAACAGTTATGTCATTTTAATAAAATAGTTGTAATGTATTTTTTTTCCTTTGTATGACTTGTGAATTATTTTTTTTTTTTTGAATACGTCCAGCCTTCAAACGCTGATAAAATTCATTAGAAAAATTTTTTCTCCAAAGAGTCAGGCTGTGTACGGTTTTTTTTTTTTTTTTTTTGAGGGGACAATTTTCCAGCATAATCGAATTAGTAGGGATTTTCACTTTCCTCGAGATATGTGGAAAATGCCTCTCATACATGATTTGAAACTGTCAGCGCTGTTGTATTTTGATATAGACGAAGTTTGTATTTTCATTGGGCTGTGTTCCAACTTCCCAATTTATTAAGTAACTGTGATATTGATTTTTATACGATTACTCCAATACCATTGTAATCAACTTCAAGTTTTTAATGTTTGTGTGTCATACCTGAAGCAATTTTTGGATTGGTTTTGGGCTACGTGCATTTCAATTTGCCATTTTTGTTGAATGAATCGAGATATAATTTTCTATGCAATAACCAGGCAATGTCTTTTCTGTTCGAGTTCATTCTTGCAATAATGGTCAAGCTTAAGCTGATTTGCGTTGTTGCAACTCTAAAACTTAAGTTTTTTAAACTTGTTAAGATTTCAACAATTATCAGATTTTGTATTTATTTATTTATTTATTTATTTATTTACAATTTGAGCACACATACAGAGGTACAAAAAAATACAGATAAGAGCAGCATGCCAAAGCCACTTATACTATGCATAGCATTACGGGCTGGCTTAAAATTAACTTAAGATTAACTAAGCAATGATGAAATCAGTGATAAAACATTAATGTAAACAGATTACTATAAAGCACAAGTGTTTTACATTGTTGTACATTCAGTCGTATGGAGTATTCTGTTAGGTAGCGTATTTAAAAAATAATAAAGTTAGATTGGGTTTTAGGTTTAACATTTATGTGATATAATTGTGAGAAACATTTAAGATACACAATTTATAATGTTGAGTTATTCAGTATTTATTTGGTTTTGGGTGAGTAGGTGATCTTTGAGAAGAGACTTGAATTTATAAACAGGTAGTGTTTCTTTTATATTTACAGGTAATGAATTCCAGATTTTAGGGCCTTTTATGTGCATTGAGTTTTTGCATAGTGTGAGATGGACACGAGGAACATCAAAGAGTGATCTGTGCCTTGTGTTATCGTCATGTGTTCTGTTGAGGTTGGCAAGGAGATGTTTGAGGGGAGGGTTAATATCAGAGTTAAGTGTTCTATGTATGTAATAGGTGCAGTAATAAGTGTGGATGTTTTGTATGGTGAGTAGGTTTAGTGAATTGAACATTGGTGGAGTGTGCTGCCTGTAGTGAGAATTTGTTATCATTCTAACTGCAGCCTTTTGTTGGGTAATTAGTGGTCTGAGATGGTTAGTTGTTGTTGAGCCCCATGCACAAATTCCATAGGTGAGATAGGGGTAAATAAGAGAGTGATAAAGGGCCAGGAGGGCTGACTGTGGAACATAGTACCGTATCTTTGATAGTATGCCTACAGTCTTGGAAATTTTCTTAGAAATTTGTTGTATATGTGTATGAAATTTGAGTCTATTATCAAGGTGGATTCCTAAGAATTTTCCCTCTGTTAGCTTTGTGATAGGTGATCCGTTTATCATTATGTTTAGAGGGACATCTGTAGCTCTGTTACCAAACTGAATGAAGTATTGAGAATAAAAATAAAATATATTTTCTTTTTCTTTCTAAAATTGTGAAGTATTAAAAACTGACTATAAATAAAGTAAACAGAAACAAATGAAAGCTTATCCTTTCATCTCATGGCGCATTGAATTAAAAAAAAAAATAACAGTAATAAACGCTTCATGAGAGTGTGTTGTTTACTTAGCAATGTTTTCTCAAGTTTGAATCTCATTGGATGAAGCTGCACTTATGTAAGACCCTCATATAATAAACAAAGTTTCATTCACTTGAGAGTCAAACTCGACGTTAAAATGTTCTCATAACAGGATGCAGCAGACATGGAGAATTATGAGTGGAAGCAGTGGGACACAACACATTATTAGACGACACATTACAAGCAGCGGGAATCAAGAGTTTTCCTAAGAGCCACGGTTCAATAATAATGAACTCTTAGTTAACTCTGTAAAAAGGGAAGTACTTCGGAGTTTTATGGACAAAGTTAAAAACGTTTTTAATGTTGCGTTTTGGACACTATTTCCTGCCTGCCTGCTGAAGCTTAATGCTTATAATCTCAATATTACGTGTGGGACACAGGCCACTGAGGCGCCTCCTACATCTGGTAATATCCACTAGCGCCAAGCTCTCGTTGAAAAAATCTAAATTTTGATGATTCTTCTGGAAGGACAGTGGGGATAGGGAAACGGGGGTTAAATTTCCGAAATGGCAGCGATATCGGCAATTTTTGTGAGACAAGACTGTGCTGCCTGATTGTATTACCAAATATTACTGCAGCATGGTGTGTGGCTCAGCCTCTGCCAGTCCTTTGACCTCCATCCTACCCCGACCTCCATACTGCAGTCATCTGTATCTAGAACCTCCGTCTACTCTTTCTCATCCTCCATCCTCCTCCCCTCGGTCTTCTTAAAGTCTCCATCCTACCTTACTCTGCTTCTTTTTTTTCGCTTACTTCGCCCTTCCTTCCCCGCTCTTCGCCCACATCATTCCCTGCAGTCAAAACTCTCCATCCCACCTTCCACTCTCATGTCACTCCTCCCTCGGTCCTACCCAAGCAGCCCTTCCTGCCCTTTACCTTCCGTCTAACTCCGTCCAATATCCTCGCCCACAATTAGAACACAAAAGCTCTTGATTCTCTGTTGTTCACCGCCCTGTTGAACGTTCTGATTTCTCTATCTGATTCATTTCCCTTCAACTGTTTTTTTATGTGACTGTTTATACGGTATATAAATTATTTGAATGGTGGTACCAGTGTTGGCCAGAATTTTAATATTTGTTGTTTTTAAAAGTTCACTTCGTAATTCTTAGTATTAAGGGTCGTAGGTAGGAATCTTATTATACAGTAATTTTGGAGATTCCTTATCATAATTTATATATAGTGTTGAAGGGAATGAATAACTGGCGGATAGAAGTATATTGTAGTGTTGGTAAGTGGTGTAGGTGACACAATAATGGCGACATAATACAAGTAACAATAAACGTGACTTGAAATAAGTGAAGCAGTAGGTTAACATAATGAAGGTAACAAAATGTGTAAGTGACAATGTACATTACATAATGTAGGTGACAGAATTTATGATCTCTAATGAAGGTTATATAATGTAGGTGACAAAATGTAGAGTGACAAGACGACATTGTGAGCTACTTCAGTCACTCTTCTCTAGTCTGCAGTAAATCATTCTGAATGAGCATTGGCTCATTCAGAATGTACTAGAACAACACTTAATGTTAAATTACATGTGAAAAAAAAGTACAATTTATTGCTTGGATAACACATTCTTACCTTCATTTAATTGAGATAAATAGAACTATATTGCCAGATTCTATCGTTGAAAATATTTCACAAAATAACTATGCATCTTAGTGGAAGAATTATTTTTTGTCTCAGAAATACTGCCTTAAGGACAATATTAAAAACATTTCATCAACAATGCTTTGAGTGATTCAAGAATTTAATACTTGGGAGGTTGGGATCAGATTATCAGATCTCAACGTGTCAAGGTTAATTAGCTTCAATACTCATAAATTATCGTGATCCTGACATAAGAATAACTTCCTCGATGTCAATGAAGAGAATGAATCATGTAAACACTGACAGTATTGAGAATAAAATCAAACTCAGGAGAGGATTTATCAGTATTACAAGTAGACTGAAGGTCTGTAGCACCTGGTCGTAAATAAGTCAGCAATCAGGGCAGAGCAAGGACATTCTAGTAAGTGAGGAAGGCGGCTAGGAGTCTATACTAGAAGTTCCGTGAAGCTTGTCTAAAATTAGATTTAAAAAAATAAATAATGGGTTTTGGTATGGTTTAGTATTATTTAGGATGTTGTTGATGACTTTACCTGAGCAAATTAAGGCTAAAGACGTATTCCATGTACATATATGAACGACATGTCATTATATTGTGTCTCAAAACTTTTCTTTTGATTTTTTTTTTGGGGGGGGGAGGAGGAAGGCTTTTCCAAATTCCCAATATAGATTTGTAAAGCAATGATTTCTGAATATTGTGTGTAAAATCATAAGAATACATTCACAAATAAAGTTCCTCCAACAATGTAGACATGTAGTCTGCTAAGTACGACCTTCACACAGGATACTCTGGAAGATCAAGGACCAGAACCTACAACAACAAACAATGTAATTTGCGAAGAAAAATGTGGAAAAATTATGGACATGTATTTGGAGGATGTACAAAACAACAATGTCAAACAAAGGATAGGCAGTGCTTATTACGCGTAAGAAGTGGCTCAGGTATATCAACAATAGTGAACAGATATTGGTTACCTGACTTGGCTTTAAGTCCAACAGGCCACAATCTGGTCTGCAAACGGCCCTCCATCAGCTGGTGTGGGACAAGGTGGTGTAAGTGTTATTGTAGTGTCTGGGTTTCCTCACTTAAAACATAAGAACATAAGAAAGGAGGAACACTGCAGGAGGCCTGCTGGCCCATACTAGGCAGGTCCTTTACAATTCATCCCACTAACAAAACATTTGCCCAACCCAATTTTCAATGCCACCCAAGAAATAAGCTCTGATGTGAAAGTCCCACTCAAACCCAACCCCTCCCACTCATGTACTTATCCAACCTAGATTTGAAACTACCCAAAGTCCTATCCTCAATAACCCAACTAGGTAGACTGTTCCACTCATCAACTACCCTATTTCCAAACCAATACTTTCCTATGTCCTTTCTAAATCTAAACTTATCTAATTTAAATCCATTACTGCGGGTTCTCTCTTGGAGAGACATCCTCAAGACCCTATTAATATCCCCTTTATTAATACCTATCTTCCACTTATACACTTCGATCAGGTCTCCCCTCATTCTTCGTCTAACAAGTGAATGTAACTTAAGAGTCTTCAATCTTTCTTCATAAGGAAGATTTCTAATGCTATGTATTAATTTAGTCATCCTACGCTGAATGTTTTCTAACGAATTTATGTCCATTCTGTAATATGGAGACCAGAACTGAGCTGCATTATCTAGGTGAGGCCTTACTAATGATGTATAAAGCTGCAGTATGACCTCTGGACTTCTGTTGCTTACACTTCTTGATATAAATCCCAGTAATCTATTTGCCTTATTACGTACGCTTAGGCATTGCTGTCTTGGTTTAAGGTTGCTGCTCACCATAACCCCCAAGTCCTTTTCGCAATCTGTATGGCTAAGTTCTACATCATTTAACTTATAAGTACTAGGGTTATGGGCACTCCCAAGCTTCAGAACCTTGCATTTATCTACATTGAACTGCATCTGCCACTTTTCTGACCAAGAATAGAGTTTGTTTAAATCCTCCTGAAGTTCCATAACATCTACGTTTGAATCAATTATCCTACCTATCTTTGTGTCATCGGCGAATTTGCTCATATCACTAGTAATTCCCTCATCAAGATCATTGATATATATTATAAACAACAACGGGCCCAAGACTGATCCCTGTGGAACGCCACTTGTTACAGATCCCCACTCGGATTTAACTTGCTGATACGGCAAGACCTCATGAGTCAAGAGCGACCCTCAAAACCAGATGCCTAAATGTTTGGAGTAGCAGAAGTCTTACAAGTGTGGGAACATCACTTAACTATTAATCAGTAGACTTGCTGAATAAGATATTGCTTGTATATATTATTGTACCCACGAAATGAGTGATATTGATCAAAAACAACACTGCACTGGCCAAGGAGTCGAACCCATGCTATTTTGGCCCGCCTCATGATGAGCGAAAACGCATGATGCTTTATACCACTAGACCACACAATCCTTAACAATGGCGCATCCAGCCAAGCTAGATGTTGTACCCACTATTTACAAAAAAAAAAAAATGGGCAAATCAAAAGACGTATCACTGACGTTACTGACAGAAATAGGTTACTCTCATAAAAAAATAGATGAGAAGGTGAAAGTTTTAAGAAGTAGTGCTTATAAGTTGGCATTAATTAATTATTAACAATGGAGCAAGCTGGTAAAAGTGGACGGAAAAGGATGACAACCCTAAGTGCACAAACACTTATCTATTAGAAGCTACTTACAAATAGAAGATTATCAGAGGAGAAACTTTAACACTAACTCTATCAAGAGAATATTCATATTTGAACGAGATCCCTGCGAAGACGCGCACGTAACTTCAGACTAAAATCTGTCGCCCTCATCAGAAACCAAAGTTGACGCCTGAAGTGACTGAAAAGCATTTAAAATGGACAAAGAAGTACTTTACCCTCACTGCAGATGACTAGAAATCGGTAAGTCAGGGTTTAATAATTGTGGATGTTTTTCAGCTATATGTTTCAATATGAGTGATTGGAATGTTCAACAAAAATTTGTGGCAAGTTTTAACATTTTTCCTACCTACAAAAGTCTATCATAGTCTTTTTGCAGATTTGTTTTAGTGATGAATCGGTGTTTCAAATAATGTGTGACAAATATCAGTTTGTAAGAAATGTTACAGGAATTCTATCCTGAATGTCTCGTGAGCACCGTTGAACACCCATCATCCGTGATGATCTGGTGTGTAATTAGTATTAAAGGTACAGATAGGCTGTATATTGTTGATGATGCCAAGCAACATGATCAACGTAGAAAAGTTTTTAAAACTATACTCTTTCCTCAGATACGTAAATACTTTCAAATACTTTCCATTTAATGCAGAATGGAGCACCATTCCACACACCGAAATCTGTTGAATCATTTCTTGATTCACGAAATATTCCTTTTCTTGAGTGGCCAGAATAAAATACCGAAAAGTTGATGAGTATAACACAAGTACGACAGTTAGTTATCTTTAGTGTTGAAACATATCTCCTACACGGTAGGCTTCAGTCAAATACAGAGGAGAATGAATGGTAGGTAGCAAGAGTAGTGGCGAGGTAAAGATCCGTTTGTGACTTGATGAAACCCACTGTGTGGGCGAAACGTTGTCAATAAAGCTTTACATTATACTTCTTTTGTATTTATTTTTTCAAAGATTATATAATCATTTCATCAGCCTTAAAGAAATAATTTGAGGTAATCAGTCCCTCAGCCTGGAGAAGACTTATGGTCTGGAACGATATGGAGCTGAAGCAGGAGAATGGGTATAGGGTTTACTAATAGTAGCAAGAAGGTAATAATTGAGGAGTACTGTAGTAAGCCTACTGGTCCATATTAAGTAAGTCCCTCGAGAATCCAACCCTCAAAATTCCTAACTAGTATTTGAGCAAAATAGTGGATGACGTCCACTGTAAAAAGACATAGTTATGATGCTACAGTGCTCCTCAGTTCTTTCTTGCTTCTACTAGTGAACCTCAGAGTTGACGGTATGTATGAAGACTCCATTCTCATGCTTCAGCTTCATATGGTTCCTGACCATGGAAGTGAACTATTCCCCAGGTTGTAGGACTGACCACCTTATTCTATTTCTCAAAGATTAATGGACTGATTACATCATCTTTACCTCGCTACTACTCCTGCTGCCTACAATACATCTCCCTATGCATTTGACTGATGAAGCCTACCACGTAGACGAAACGTTTCAACAATTTAGATACCCATCTGTTGCACATGTGACTTACTCATCAATTTCTCTGTATTTTTTGCCATTTTCAATTTGCAAAAATAATGAAAGTTACTATTTATTAAATAAAATTGACGTGTTGGGAATAATGCCACCCAATGGCAGCCTGAGCCGTGTGTTCAGAGAACTACACCGCTTCTCCCACTGTGAAGTCCATCAAATGAGTCATTCTCCAGTCATGTTCAGGTGTGATAGTCAGGTTTGTGAAGCAGTGATGGTGAAAGGAGACGTTGTTAACTGTTAAGGAGGCGTTATTATTTGGTAGTAGTAGTGGGATGAAAGCCCAGTCTGTCTGCCCGTCTCTATGCCTGCTTCTGTCTTCCCGTCTCTATGCCTGCTTCTGTCTGCCCGTCTCTATGCCTGCTTCTGTCTGCCCGTCTCTATGCCTGCTTCTGTCTGCCCGTATCTATGCCTGCTTCTGTCTGCCCGTCTCTATGCCTGCTTCTGTCTGCCCGTCTATACACCTGCATCTGTTTGCCCGTCTCTACTGCCTGTCTCTATGCCTGCTTCTGTCTGCCCGTTTCTATGCCTGCTTCTGTCTACCGGTCTCTTTGCCTGCTTTTATCTGCCCGTCTCCATGCCTTCTTCTGTCTGCCCGTCTCTATGCCTGCTTCTGTCTGCCCGTCTCAATGCCTGCTTCTGTCTTCCTGTCTCTATGCCTGTTTCTGCCTGCCCGTCTCTATGCCTAATTCTGTCTGCTTGTCTCTATGCCTCCTTGTGTCTACAAGTGTTTATGCCTCCTTGTGTCTGCCCGTTTCTATGCCTGCTTGTGTCTGCCCGTCTCTGTGCCTGCTTCTTCTGTCTGCCTGCTTATGTCTGCCCGTCTCCATGCCTGCTTGTGTCTGCCCGTCTCTATGCCTGCTTCTGTCTGCCCGTCTCTATGCCTGCTTGTGTCTGCCCGTCTCAATGCCTGCTTCTGTCTGCCAGTCTCTATGCCTGCTTCTGTCTTCCCGTCTCTATGCCCGCTTCTGTCTGCCCGTCTCCATTCATGCTTTTGTCTGCCCGCCTCTATGTCTGCTTCTGTGTGCCCGTCTCTATGCCTGCTTCTGTCTGCCCGTCTCTATACCTGCTTCTGTCTGCCTGTCTCTATGCCTCCTTGTGTCTGCCCGTCTCTGTGCCTGCTTAAGTCTGCCCGTGTCTATTCCTGCTTTGTCTACCAGTCTCTATGCCTGCATTGCATGCTTCTGTCTGTCTCTATCTGCCCGTCTCTATGCCTGCTTGTGAATGCCCGTGTCTATTCCTGCTTTGTCTACCAGTCTCTATGCCTTCTGTCTGCCCGTCTCAATGCCTGCTACTGTCTGCCAGTCTCTATGCCTGCTTCTGTCTGCCCGTCTCTATGCCTGCTTCTGTCTGCCCGTCTATATGCCTGCTTGTGTCTGCCCGTCTCTATGCCTGCTTGTGAATGCCCGTCTTTATGCCTGCTTCTGTCTGCCAGTCTCTTTGCCTGCTTCTGTCTGCCCTTCTTTATGCCTGCTTCTGTCTGCACGTCCCTATGCCTGATTCTGTCTACCCGTCTCTATGCCTTCTTCTGTTTGCCAGTCTCTATGCCCTCTTCTGTCTGCCCGTCTCTATGCCCTCTTCTGTCTGTCAATCTCTATGCCTGCTTCTGTCTGCCAGTCTCTATGCTTGCTTCTGTCTGCCCCTCTATACCTGTATCTGTTTGCCCGTCTCTATGCCTGAATCTGTCTGCCCGTCTCTATGCCTGCTTCTGTCTGTCCGTCTCTATGCCTGTGTCCCGAATCTCTATGCCTGCATCTGTCTGCCCGTCTCTATGCCCGTCTCCTGCTTCTGTCTGCCCGGTCTCTTTGCCTGCTTCTTCTATCTGCCCCGTCTCCATGCCTACTTCTGTCTGCCCGTCTCTATGCCTGCTTCTGTCTGCCCGTCTCTATGCCTGCTTCTGTCTGCCCGTCTCTATGCCTGCTTCTGTCTGCCCGTCTCTATGCCTGCTTCTGTCTGCCAGTCTCTATGCCTGCTTCTGTCTGCCCGTCTCTATGCCTGCTTCTGTCTGCCCGTCTCTATGCCTGCTTCTGTCTGCCAGTCTCTATGCATGCTTCTGTCTGCCCGTCTATGCCTGCTTCTGTTTGCCCGTCTCTATGCCTGCTTCTGTCTGCCCGTCTCTATGCCTGCTTCTGTCTGCCAGTCTCAATGCCTGCTTCAATCTGCCAGACTCTATGCCTGCTTCCGTCTGCCCGTCTCTATGCCTGCTTCTGTCTGCCCATCTCTATGCCTGCTTCTGTCTGTCTCTATGCCTGCTGTCTGCCCGTCTCTATGCCTGCTTCTGTCTGCCCGTCTCTACGCCTGCTTCTGTCTGCCCGTCTCTATGCCTGCTTCTCTCTGGCAGTCTATGCCTGCTTCTGTCTGCCCGTCTCCTTGTTTCTGTCTGCCCTCTATGCCTGCTTCCGTCTGCCTTGCTTCTGTCTGCCCGTCTCTATGCCTTCTTCTGTGTGCCCGTCTCCATGCCTTCTTCTGTCTGCCAGTCTCTATGCCCTCTTCTGTCTGTCCGTCTCAATGGTTGCTTCTGTCTGCCCGTCTCTATGCCTGTTTGTGTCTGCCCGTCTCTTTGCCTACTTGTGTCTACCCGTCTCTATACCTGCTTCAGTCTGCCAGTCTCAATGCCTGCTTCTGTTTGACAGTCATTATGCCTGCTTCTGTCTGCCCGTCTCTATGCCTGCTTCTGTCTACCCGTCTCTATGCCTGCTTCTGTCTGCCCGTCTCTATGCCTGCTTCTGTCTACCCGTCTCTATGCCTGCTTCTGTCTGCCCGTCTCTATGCCTGCTTCTGTCTGCCCGTCTCTATGCCTGCTTCTGTCTGCCCGTCTCTATGCCCTTCCCGTCTCAATGCCTGCTTCTGTCTGCCCGTCTCTATGCCTGCTTCTGTCTGCCAGTCTTTATGCCTGTTTCTGTCTGCTTGTCTTTATGTCTGCTTCTGTCTGCCCGTCTCTATGCCTGCTTCTGTCTTCCCGTCTCTTTGCCTGTTTCTGTCTGCCCGTCTCTATGCCTGCTTCTGTCTGCCCGTCTCTATGCCTGCTTCTGTCTGCATGTCTCTATGCCTGCTTCTGTTTGCCCGTCTCTATGCCTGAATCTGTCTGCCCGTCTCTATGCCTGCTTCTGTCTGTCCGTCTCTATGCTTGCTTCTGTCTGCCCGTCTCCATGCCTACTTCTGTCTGCCAGTCTCTCTGCCTGCTTCTGTCTGCCCGTCTCTATGCCTGCTTCTGTTTGTTCGGCTCTATGCCTGCCTCTGTCTGCCCGTCTCAATGCCTGCTTCTGTCTGCCCGTCTCTATGCCTGCTTGTGTCTGCCCGTCTCTTTGCCTGCTTGTGTCTACCCGTCTCTATACCTGCTTCTGTCCGCCAGTCTCCATGCCTGCTTCTGTCTGCCCGTCTCAATGTCTGCTTCTGTCTGCCCGTCTATGCCTGCTTCTGTCTGCCCGTCTCTATGCCTGCTTCTGTCTGCCCGTCTCTATGCCTGCTTCTGTCTGCCCGTCTCAATGCCTGCTTCTCTCTGCCCGTCTATGCCTGCTTCTGTCTGCCTGTCTCTATGCCTGTTTCTGCCTGCCCGTCTCTATGCCTAATTCTGTCTGCCTGTCTCTATGCCTCCTTGTGTCTACCCGTCTCTATGCTTGTTTGTGTCTGCCCGTGTCTATGCTTGCTTGTGTCTGCCCGTCTCTATGCCTGCTTCTGTCTGCCCGTCTCTATGCCTGCTTGTGTCTGCCCGTCTCAATGCCTGCTTCTGTCTGCCAGTCTCTATGCCTGCTTATGTCTGCCCGTCTCTATGCCTGCTTCTGTCTGCCAGCCTCTATGCCTGCTTCTGTCTGGTCGTCTTTGCCTGCTTCTGTCTGTTCGTCTCTATGCTTGCTTCTGTCTGCCCGTCTCTATGCCTGCTTCTGTCTACCCGTCTCTATGCCTGCTTCTGTCTTCCCGTCTCTATGCCTGCTTCTGTCTGCCCGTCTCTATGCCTGCTTCTGTCTGCCCGTCTCTATGCCTGCTTCTGTCTGCCCGTCTCTATGCCTGCTTCTGTCTGCCCGTCTCTATGCCTGCTTCTGTCTGCCCGTCTCTATGCCTGCTTCTGTCTGCCCGTCTCTATGCCTGCTTCTGTCTGCCAGTCTCTATGCCTGATTCTGTCTGCCCGTCTATGACTGCATCTGTCTGCCCGTCTCTGTGCCTGCTTATGTTTGCCCGTCTTCATGCCTGCTTCTGTCTGACCGTCTCTATGCCTGCTTCTGTCTGCCCGTTTCTATGCCTGCTACTGTCTGCCAGTCTTTATGCCTCTTTCTGTCTGCCCGTTTCTATGCCTGCTTCTGTCTGCCCGTCTCTATGCCTGCTTCTGTTTGTTCGGCTCTATGCCTGCTTCTGTCTGCCCGTCTCTATGCTTTCTTCTGTCTGCCCGTATTTATGCCTGCTTCTGTCTGCCCGTTTCTATGCCTGCTTCTGTCTACCGGTCTCTTTGCCTCCTTTTATCTGCCCGTCTCCATGCCTTCTTCTGTCTGCCCGTCTCTATGCCTGCTTCTGTCTGCCCGTCTCAATGCCTGCTTCTCTCTGCCCGTCTATGCCTGCTTTTGTCTGCCTTTCTCTATGCCTGTTTCTGCCTGCCCGTCTCTATGCCTAATTCTGTCTGCCAATCTCTATGCCTCCTTGTGTCTACCCGTGTTTATGTCTGCTTGTGTCTGCCCGTCTCTGTGCCTGCTTGTGTCTGCCCGTCTCTATGCCTGCTTCTGTCTGCCCGTCTCTATGCCTGCTTCTGTCTGCCCGTCTCCTTGCCTGCTTCTGTCTCTCCGTCTCTGTGCGTGCTTCTGTCTGCTAGTCTCTATGCCTGCTTCTGTCTGCCCGTCTATGCCTGCTTCTGTCTGCCCGTCTCTATGCTTGCTTCTGTCTGCCAGTCTTTATGCCTCATTCTGTCTGCCCGTTTCTATGCCTTCTTCTGTCTTCCCGTCTCTATGCCTGCTTCTGTCTGCCCGTCTCCATTCATGCTTCTGTCTGCCTGCCTGTATGTCTGCTTCTGTGTGCCCGTCTCTATGCCTGCTTCTGTCTGCCCGTCTCTATACCTGCTTCTGTCTGCCTGTCTCTATGCCTCCTTGTGTCTACCCGTCTCTATGCCTGCTTCTGTCTGCCCGTCTCTATGCCTGCTTCTGTCTGCCCGTCTCTCTGCCTGCTTGTGTCTGCCCGTGTCTATTCCTGCTTGTGTCTACCCGTCTCTATGCCTTCTGTCTGCCCGTCTCAATGCCTGCTTCTGTCTGCAAGTCTCTATGCCTGCTTCTGTCTGCCCGTCTCTATGCCTGCTTCTGTCTGCCCGTCTCTATGCCTGCTTGTGTCTGCCCGTCTCTATGCCTGCTTCTGTCTGCCAGTCTCTATGCCTGCTTCTGTCTGCCCGTCTCTATGCCTGCTTCTGTCTACCCGTCTCTATGCCTGCTTCTGTCTGCCCGTCTCTATGCCTGCTTCTGTCTGCCCGTCTCTGTGCCTGCTTCTGTCTGCCCATCTCTATGCCTGCTTCTGTCTGCCAGTCTCTTTGCCTGCTTCTGTCTGCCCGTCTCTATGCCTGCTTCTGTCTACCCGTCTCTATGCCTGCTTTTGTCTGCCTGTCTCTATGCCTGCTTCTGTCTGCCCGTCTCTATGCCTGCTTCTGTCTGCCCATCTCTATGCATGTTTCTGTCTGCCAGTCTCTATGCTTGCTTCTGTCTGCCCGTATACACCTGCATCTGTTTGCCCGTCTCTATGCCTGCTTCTGTCTGCCCGTCTCTATGCCTGTTTCTGTCTGCCCGTATTTATGCCTGCTTCTGTCTGCCCGTCTCCATGTCTGCTTCTGTCTGCCGGTCTCTTTGCCTGCTTTTATCTGCCCGTCTCCATGCCTTCTTCTGTCTGCCCGTCTCTATGCCTGCTTCTGTCTGCCCCTCTCTATGCTTGCTTCTGTCTGCCCGCCTCTATGCCTGCTTCTGTTTGCCCGTCTCTATGCCTTCTTCTGTCTGCCAGTCTCTATGCCCTCTTCTGTCTGCCCGTCTCAATGCCTGCTTCTGTCTGCCCGTCTATGCCTGCTTCTGTCTGCCCGTCTCTATGCCTGTTTGCCGAGTGAGAGAGATGGCTCTGAGCTGCGACGCACGTGGGAAGTCAAATGATTTCAGCATTATTGTAAATGGTATTGAAATTATATATATAATACACAAGTACTCTCTAGTAACAAGGAAATTCAAAGACTCCATGATTTTCTTTGTGATCTTACTGCAATTAATCAACGAAAGGGCTGGACTAGGCATAGGCGTCGCTAGGGTTGGTGTCAACCCTGGCGGAATCTTTGATATCACCCGGGGTGGCATCTTTGGTGTCTCTCCTATGAAACCCCAGGGCGGGGGGATAGGGGTAGTAAACTCCAGTTACGTCACTACTGCATGACCAGTGACTTAAGTTTGGCAATGAGAACGTTTAAGGGCCTTAAACTGAACACGAGAATATTTCTCAACTTTATTAATGATAAAAAAAATAGTCGTAGTAATATTGAAGAAACATAAACTCAAATACCGCTTTGAGTACAGGCAACAGATCCTACATATATTTACCTTTAACAATGGAAAAAAAATAAAAATAAAGAAAAACATTACAATGTCAGAGAAACACTAGTTCCGATTTGACCTTGAGTACAGGTAACTTCTCAGTGAATCTGATCTTTTATTTCCTTGCCTTCAATCCTGCAAAATCATCTATCACATCATCAAAATCAATGATTTTCCCTATATAGGCCTATTTGTACTCTGTAATCGTATAATAGGCTATACAGAAACGAAGGATTCTTCTCTTATGTTGGTGCAGTACTGTTTTGGGCATTAGTGTAACCTTCTTTAGAGGCTCTATGGTGTCACCCTGTAAATTGTGTCACCCGGGGCGGTCCCCCCCCTCCCCCCCCTCGCCCTCTCCTTACGACGTCACTGTCTCCTGCAGCCACATATAGGTGAGCACACACGCACAGGATGGAACAAGTACTGGGAAGGAATATGGTCATGGACCGGGCAGCGGAAGTGTTGATCCCCGGAATACTCTCCAGGTGGACAGGTAGGAGAACTTGTCCCTAAAATGGAGGAGATGATGACTGCTGAGAACAAGAAGTGGGAACTGTGAGTCAAATCTGCAGAAGCCAGGATACGAAACCTTTAAGATGAACAGAAAATGCTGAAGCAAGTTATAGAGCCAAAGAGAGGAAGGGTTATTTCATCAGAAGCAGGTACATCAATATCCAGCAATGGGATATTGGTTTAAAGTCCAGTGTTGAGGCTCTATCAAGTCACCAAGAAATGTCGAGGAATGAAAGTGGCATGTTGCTGGGCAGAGGGACCGCAGTAAGTGGAGGTGGGGGGAAGGTAGAGAAGGTGATACGTCCCCTGCAGAGGCCTGACCAGAGCACCGGGAGATCAAGACAATGATAAGGAATCAGCAAAGGCTATGTTTAAATAGGACTCAAAGATGCAGATGGAAAAGGCCAGAGCGTTAACTACTCGGCCATCTGGGCTTGATAAGATTCGCCCAACTAGATCTATTTCTAACTCTATAGGCAGGTTAGCATGGGCCCCCACTGTGACCAGCGCCTCATGTTTTTACAGAGGAATTCCACACGCGCATTCGTCCCTCGACCTCTGGGGAGAGAGGACATGGTGTCTGAATACCAGGAACGAAGGATGTGCCTTAACTCGACGGTGGAGGCGTGTATGCATGATGTGTCTACATACTTCACTTGGGTTAAGGTACAAAACGTACCATTTGAGGCGACGCAGTTTGGAATTGAGGACGTCTTCAGAATCTACGGTGTTGTTCATGAGGCTAGAGAGGTGGTGGAGAGATGGCCCACATGTAGGGCTACCAGAAGGCTCCTACACCTTCAAGATGACGTTGAGGAGGCCTATACCGTCAAATGTTCTGTTGACGGGATACAGAACTCAAGTCTACGTGCATTGCGCAGGGCAAAGGAGGACGTGCCGTCTTTGTGACTCGTACGAGCACATCGCAGCGCAATGTGTACATAGGGCTGCCCCAAGTGTGCCAACGTTTTTGGAGGAGGAACGACAGCTGAGTAGGGTGGACACAGAGAGGAATGGGACGAATGGACAGAGGAAGGCTCTCTGGAGTGAGGAGGTGGAGAAGAAAGGGACTTCTTGGGAACATGTGTCACACTCCCAGAGGAGGCTAGTGAGGATCTACCAAGGCCTGTGGCGGTGGAGGAAGGGGAAACGTCGACGCAGGAGGTGTTATTGGAGGCTGTGTTACAGGATTTTTTGGAGGAGACTGGTCGGCGAGGACGTGGATGGAAGGATCAGTGATGTGCGAATTTTGGAGGGGCTGCAGGGGAAAGTGGAGGTCTTGGGTAAGCAAGGCCAGGAAACACTTGTGGTAGCTGAGGTTCATCAGGAGGATGTACCTGATGATGATATGAGTTTGGGTGGTAGCTCTAGGAAGCGGCCTGCGGGGTCGTCTGAATTAGACGAAGTATTGACACCTGGGCAGAGACCAGGTAAGAAGGCATGGGCAGATGTGGTAGGGAAAACCACTAAAGGGGGGGGGGTGCACAGGGGAAAACGGTGGGGTGGGACAAGGGGGGGGTCTGATTAGGAAGAATGGTAAGGAGAGTGTGGGCATCATAAAAGGTAGTGTGAGCAAGCCACAGATGTTTGTAAGTTTGGCTTTGCATTTTAAAGGAGGAGTGGCTGTCATGGGGTGAGAAGAGGGGGAGGGGGGAGGGAGAGGGTTGTTCGGGTGGATGGGTATTGGGGGGAGGGGAGGGTATGTTTTGTGGGGGTTTATATGCCGGCAATTAGTAACATGAGGGAAAAAGCAGACTTTGTTAGGGAAGTTTTGTTCTACTATCTCAGGGGTTTACCTGCTATTTCAAAAGTTGGAGGAGATTGGAATTGTGTGATCCGGCATGGAGATGTGATACCTAGGGGTGCGGGGTGTGTGTTGAGTGTTTTGAGGGATGCTTTACGGGATGTGGGGGTGGTTGATGTGGTGGTCAGGGGGGGTATCAGGTGGAACACACTTATGTGCAGGGGAGTTATGAAGCACAGTTGGATAGGATTTATGTTATGCAGAATATGAGTGTGGAGAGGGTTAGGAATATTGACGTGGGTTTGTCTGATCACAGGGCGGCATTGGCTGACCTTCGGGTAGATGGTATTCCTCGCATACTTACGAGTTATTGGCAACTGAATGTGCGGGCTTTACAGGAGGAAGATCTAGGTTTCTCCTTTCAGGACTGGTGGAAAGATTTTTGGAAGGCAAGGGATCAGAATGTGAATTTGCTAGACTGGTGGGAGTTGCATTCAAAGGTGGAGATTGCAAAAATTTTCAAGGCACTTGGCAGGGAATGGGCACACTGGCGGTATGGCCTGCAGAATTACTTAGAGGGACAGTTGAATGATTGTTATGGGGGGGGGGGTAGGGAAGGTGTGAGTGGTGTTATGGGGAACTTAGAAGTCGCTTAGTGGAGATTAATAACGAACGATTTGATGCACTCTGTGTCAGGGCGGGCTTGAGGGACGTCTTAAAAGGTGACAGGCCGTCTGGGTATGTACTAAGGAAATTCAAGGACAGACAGTTGAGGACTACTGTGGCACATTTAGTGGTGGGGAGGGGGATTATGTGCAAGGTCAGGGTCTTTCTGATACAGACAGTATCAGTAGGTATGCAGATTATTGGCTTCGGGAGAAATGGAAGAGGAGGGAGGGGGTTGTTGGGTTGGATACATTTGGGGTCATTGGGGCACATCTGGGTTTGGGGCAGGGGGACAGGGAAATGTTGGAGGGCAGCATTAAGGAGGCAGAGGTGGAGGAGGTGGTGAATGGGTTGAGTCAGGGGAAGGCACGGGGAATAGATGGTTTATCTAATGATTTTTATAGAGCACATTGGGAGAGTCTGCGGAAGTGCCTTGTGGAAGTTCTGAATTATATGTTGAGCAGTGGTAGGATGGGGCAAACACAGAAAAATGGGATTGTTGTATTGGCGCCGAAAGGAAGGGAGGGGAAGGGTTTGGGTGATTATCGTCTGTTGTCATTAATGTGTTCGGATTATAACATTTTTGCGAAGATACTGGGTAATAGATTGAAGAAGGTAATTGGGGTTGTGATACATAGAGGTCGGTATGGGATCCAGGGGCGAAGTATGAGGAATGGGCACAGTAAGACAAGGGATTTTATAGAGAACTGCCCGGCAGGGGGCATCCTTGGTTTGGATTGGGCTCAGGCTTATGATTGTGTGAATAGGGAATTTTTATGGGTCTGGAGAAGTTGGGTTTTGGAGGGGAGTAGTGAGTTGGGTGTGCACTCTATATGAGGGAGCAGTTATGTGGATGCAGGTTAATGGAAGGCTGGGGGAGTCGGAGCTGATGGAACAGGGCTTAAGGCAGAGTTGCCCGCTCTCGCAGATGCTCTTTGCACGTGTGCAGCATCCTTTCTTTGAGGGGGAATTGCCGGGGTTAGAGGGGGGGCTGCATGGGGGGAATTGTTGGATATGTTGATGACACCACTGTTCTGGTAATGAGTGGGGAGGGCTTTAAGGAGGGTGGGTGAGGTAATTAAGAGTTTTGGGAGTGTTTCGGGTATGGGAGTTAATCTTGCGAAATCGAGGTTATTGGAGGTAGGGACTTGGGTTGGGGGAACATTGGGGGAGGAGATGGGATGGTCAGTTGGTGGCAGACTTAGGGTTTGTGGGATATGGTATATGGCGCAGGTGCAGGATTGCAGGAGGATCAACTCTGAACTAGTCATGAGTAGGGTTCTGGGCAAGCTTTGAGGTTTGAGGGTTACAGCAGTGGGTTTTGGTTATTTACTTGCTTGTGTATAGTAAGGTATGGGGTGTGGCGGAGATGTTCCCTTTGCGGCCGTAGGACATTCAGAAAATACAGAGGAGGGTTTTGAGGTTTGTGTGGGGGTTTGGGAGGGCCTGGTTATGTAAGGAGGTGGGTATGATGGAAGTGAAATGGGGGGTCTAGGATTGTTGGCTTTGGGGCTTAGGGTAATGGTTTTATATATTAAGCAGAGGTATATTAGAGTGGGGGGAGGGGGGTGTTAGGTTGGATAGGGTAATGAGAGATGCTAGAAACTGGTGGAGTGGCAGGAACTTGAGGGATTGCAAGGATTTGCTGAGGTTCTTATTGAGAGTGAGACAGGTTTCAATATTGAAGGTTAAAACATTGGTGGGTGTGGTGGTGGGAAGGGGTGTCTTACAGGGGGTTGCTCTGTACCCCATGTATAACTAGCAGGTGATATGGAGGGAGTTCAGGCTGCTTAAGATGCCAGCAAGGGTTAGGGAGTTGGTATACCGTTTCCTCATGGGCGTAGTAGCGTCCAAGAATGTGTTGCATAAAATGGGGTTGGTGAGAGAGGCGACATGCTTGTTCTGTGGGGAGGAGGAAACCGCCTTTCAAGTAGTATATTTTTGCTCATCTTTGGGGGGTGAGGGTCTGGATGGAGGGTGTTATCAGGCTGTTGGGGGGGGGGGAGTTGGTCGTTTCTTATGGCCTTGTCATTCGATGTCAGTGGGGTATCAGAAGTGGGAAGGGTTTTGATTGATATATGTTATGGCTGATTATTTGCATGTTTCTTGGGGAATGGGGGAGATTAAAGGTCAGTTGAGGATAAAAGCATTAGCAGCTAGGTTCTATAGAACAATGAGTAGGAATAGATTAATCTATGGGGAGCGTTGGGAGTCCAGTTTCTCGGAGGGTTATCGTAACCTCTCTGTGGCGAAACTTCTCCGGGATCATGGGGGTGGGCAAGGGGCTGGTCTCCTTTCGTGAATGGTGGGTATGGTAAGGTTGTGGAGTTTGTGTTGTATGTGATGTGTGGGTGGAGTATGTGAGGGCTTTAATTTGGACCCTTGTTGTGTTCCTTGTGAGTTAATTCATCTTTCATTCCGGTCAAAGACATCCTGATTTCAGTTTAATTCCACATATACGTCATATATGTTTTGGTAATTTGATAATTATTACACTGTCAGGGATTGGTGGCTTAGGCATCTGTTATGGTGGTTTATATAATGTCATGGACCTTGTGCTGTTTTATACTTTATGTGAACTTGGTCCATTGTGTTACCAAGCATGTTCTCAGGTAGTTTTTTGAATTACTTTGGAAAAGGTGTTTGGAGAAGTTATACTCGCTAAGTAGGCCAAGAGTCCGATAGTATGGGCTGTTTATTGCATATATGGTGGTCTAAGATTTAGCTGCAAGTATTTGTTTTATTTAATGCCTGATTTATGCTTATTACATACTTTCTCATGTTAATACATTGTACAATTTTATTTTTACAATGATGTACTATAGTGTTTCAAATAGGGAGATAAGGATTTTATGCACTGTAACTAGGCAGTTTTGATACCTTACGTTAGAATTTTGTTATTTGTATGGGCTGTTATTGTATATATAATGTTATGTCTTTTACTTGCGGGTGTTTCCTGCCCAGTGTTTATGTGGGGGTGTCATTGTGATATGTGCCATTGTAATGTTTACTGTAGGCTTTGGTCTGCATAATGTTTAAGTTAATGTACTGTATAATTTTATCTTTTGCATGTTGCATGATATTTACTGTGTACTTTGTGCAAGGGGTCTAATTGTACAGAGCTGTCTGGGGGTTTTGTATGTACACAGGCATAAATTGTGAGTTTTTGTTTTGCTAATGTTATTTTCTGTACTCACCTAATTGTACTCACCTAATTGTGGTTCAGGGGTCGAGACTCAGCTCCTGGCCCCGCCTCTTCACTGATAGCTACTAGGTCCTCTCTCTCTCTGCTTCCTGAGCTTTATCATACCTCTTTTAAAACTATGTATGGTTCCTGCCTCCACTA
Source organism: Cherax quadricarinatus (assembly GCF_038502225.1). NCBI lineage: Eukaryota > Metazoa > Arthropoda > Malacostraca > Decapoda > Parastacidae > Cherax > Cherax quadricarinatus. Next base: position 32,438,634 of record NC_091325.1, on the reverse strand, counting down.
CCTCACTTGCTAGGGTATTCCACTTCCCGACGACTCTATGACTGAAGAAACACTTCCTAACGTCCCTGTGACTCGTCTGAGTCTTCAGCTTCCAGTTGTGACCCTTTGTTCCTGTGTCCCCTCTGGAACATCCTATCTCTGTCAATCTTGTCTATTCCCCGCAGTATCTTGTATGCCGTTATCATGTCTCCCCTGACCCTTCTGTCCTCCAGTGTCGTCAGATCGAGTTCCCTCAACCTTTCCTCGTACGACATTCCCTTGAGCTCTGGGACTAGCCTTGTTGCAAACCTTTGTACTTTCTCTAACTTCTTGACGTGCTTGACCAGGTGTGGGTTCCAGACTGGTGCTGCATACTCCAGTATGGGCCTAACATACACAGCGTACAGTGTCTTGAACGATTCCTTATTAAGGTATCGGAACGCTATTCTCAGGTTTGCCAGGCGCCCGTATGCCGCAGCAGTTATTTGGTTGATGTGTGCCTCCGGTGACCTGCTCGGTGTTATGGTCACCCCGAGGTCTTTCTCCCCCAAGCCTGTACTCTGTATGCGGTCTTCTTTGCCCCTCCACTATCTTCCTGACTTTGCATTTGGCAGGATTGAATTCGAGAAGCCAGTTATTGGACCACATGTCCAGCCTGTCCAGGTCTCTTTGCAGTCCTGCCTCATCCTCATCCGATTTAATTCTTCTCATCAACTTCACATCATCTGTGAATAGGGGCACTTTTGAGTCTATTCCTTCCATGATGTCATTCACATATATCAAAAATAGCACGGGTCCTAGAACTGACCCCTGAGGGACCCCGCTCGTCACAGGCGCCCACTGTGATACCTCTTCACGTACCATGACTCGTTACTGCCTCCCTGTCAGGTATTCCCTGATCCATTGCAGTGCCCTCCCTGTTATATGCGCCTGATCCTCCAGCTTCTGCACTAATCTCTTGTGGGGAACTGTGTCAACGGCCTTCCTGCAGTCTAGGAAAACGCAATCTACCCACCCCTCTCTCTCGTGTCTTACTTCTGTTACCTTGTCATAAAACTCCAGAAGGTTTGTGATACAAGATTTGCCTTCCATGAACCCATGCTGGTTTTCATTTATAATCTTGCTCCATTCCAGGTGTTCGACCACTCTCCTCCTGATAATCTTCTCCATGACTTTGCACACGATACATGCCAGAGACACAGGTCTGTAGTTTAGCGCCTCGTTTCTGTTTCCTTTCTTAAATATGGGGACTACATTAGCTGTCTTCCATTTCTCAGGTAGTTGCCCAGTTTCAAGGGATGTGTTGAAGATTGTGGTTAGAGGCATGCACAGCATCTCTGCTCCTTCTCTAAGGACCCATGGGGAGATGTTGTCCGGTCCCATCGCCTTTGAGGTATCAAAGTCGCTTAGGAGCTTCTTCACCTCCTCCTCGGTTGTTCGTATGTCATCCAACACTTGTTGGCATATTCCCTCTTGATGTTCCCTTCTGTGCTGTCTTCCCACAGTCCTTCCTGTCTCTACTGTAAAAACTTCCTTAAATCTCCTGTTTAGCTCCTCACATACCTCCTGATCATTTCTTGTGAGTTCTCCACCTTCTGTCCTTAATCTGATCACCTGGTCTTTGACTGTTGTCTTCCTCCTGATGTGGCTATGCAACAGTTTCGGGTCAGTCTTGATTCTCGATGCTATGTCATTTTCATACTGTCGCTGCCCTCCTTACCTGTGCGTACTCGTTCCTGGCTCTGCGACTAATCTCCCTATTTTCGTGTGTTCTCTGCCTTCTGAACTTTTTCCAGTCTTTATTGCACTTGGTTTTTGCCTCCTTACACCGTCGGGTAAACCAGGGGCTCGTTCTGGTCTTCCCGTTGTTTCTGTTGCCCTTGGGAATAAACCTTTCCACTGCCTCCTTGCATTTTGTTGTTACATATTCCATCATTTCGTTTACTGGCTTTCCTGCCAGTTCTCTGTCCCACTGGACCTCCCGCAGGAAGTTCTTCAACCCTATGTAGTCCCCTCTATTATAGTCAGGCTTTTCCCCTCAACTCCTGTTACTCTCTCCACTTGCAGCTCTACTATGTATTCAAAGCACAGAACCACGTGGTCGCTAGCTCCTAGGGGACTCTCATACTTGATGTCCTCAATGTCTGAGCTGCCCAGGGTGAACACAAGGTCCAATCTTGCTGGTTCATCCTCCCCTCTCACTCTGTTAGTGTCCTTAACATGTTGGCGCATGAGGTTTTCCAGCACCACGTCCAACATCTTGGCTCTCCATGTTTCAGGACCCCCATGTGGCTCCAGGTTTTCCCAGTCAATCTCCCTGTGGTTGAAATCTCCCATAACCAGCAACTTTGCTCTGCTGGAGTGAGCCCTTCTTGCCACCTCATAAAGTGTGTCCATCATTGCTCTGTTGCTCTCTTCATATTCCTCTCTTGGCCTCCTGCATTTCTGTTGTGGATTATACATCACTGCAATGACCACCTTGTGTTCCCCAGACTGAAGTGTACCTACTATGTAGTCTCTTTCTCCCGTCTCATCTATGCCTTCCATTTTCTCGAATTTCCATCTGTTTTTTACGAGCAGAGCAACCCCACCTTCCCCTCTGCCCCTTCTATCTTTCCTCATGATCTGGTATCCTTGTGGGAAGATTGCATCTGTTATTGTCTCCGTGAGTTTCGTTTCTGTAACTGCTATGATGTCTGGGGACATCTAATTGATTCTTTCTTGCCATTCCTCATGTTTATTCGTTAGTCCATCTGCATTTGTGTACCAAACCTTCAACTTCTGTTCTAATACTGTAACTGTGGTGCGGGGGGTGGGAACAGAGGGATCGGTGTGTGATGGTTGGTTTGGACTGTTCAGTTGCCTTGGGGGTGTCGTGGCTGGAGTCCTTCTGCTGGTGTTTCTGGGGGGTGTGCTTGTCCTTCCATTTGTTCCTGGGTTATTCTGCTCTTCTTTTTCATTTCCTCCCATTTCTCCTTTCCTTTTTGAACTCTTTCTTTCATCGTCTTTCTTTCGTCCTGTGTTCTGTCTCGATCGAGGTACACACTCCTGAACTCCTGCTTGCCTCTCAGCCATGCTTTCTCCTGCAGGATCATGGTTCGGGATGATTCTGCCTTGAAAATTACTTTGAGAGGCCGATTCCTTTTCTTTGTGAACCACCCAATTCTCCGAAAATTTGCCACCTGGGTCATGTCCCCCTCGCCTGTCACCTTCATGATACCTTCAATCGCTTTTTTTCTCCTCCTGCTTTCTTTCCTCATAAGTTTCCCCTTTAGCTTCGTCTAGCCCATAGACAAACACTGATCTCTCCCTTTCCACCTCCCACTGTGACTCCCATTGCATCCTCTGATGTGTTTTAGTTCCTTCCCGTGGAGTGTTCCTTCCTTCAGTCCCTTCCCTGGTTATGGCCCCTATGCTCCTTGGTTTGTCCTTCCTGCTCACCTGTTCCTGGCCCCCACAGGTATCTGGTAAGCTCCCTGCACATGCCCTAGTTCCTTCAATGTCTTCCAACCTCTCATTCTGTCCTAGTGTGCTCCCTGTCTTTGTTTTGGCCCCATGTGGGTTTGACAGGACCTCTGCATACAGTTTAGTTTCCATGTTCCCTTCAGACCTGTTGTCTGTGTCTGATGTAGCCATTGTCGATGCTACTTCCGTAATATCTTTGTCTCTATGCTGTTTCAGATGTCTCTGCTCCTCTTCTAATATCTCTATCTTGTTTTCTGCTGCTGTTGCATGTTGCTTCCACCTTCTGCATTCTGCTGCTAACTTCTCTTCCATCTTCCTTGCCAGCTCATCTAGTCTCCTTCCCCAGTCTTCCTCCCTTTTTTTGAGCTCTGCCTCCCAATCCTTCCTCCCAGATTCGTCCTTGCAGCCCCTTGTCCTCATCCTAGTTCTAGGTTCCCCCGTTGCTCCACAGAAAGAAGGGGGACGGGTGGTTAGGGGGAGGGGAATACATCGTTAGGGGGAGAGGGGGTGGATGGTTATGGGGGAGGGGGAGGATGGTTATTGGAGGGATAGAGATAGTTGGGGAGGGGGTTAGATGGTTTGGGGAGGGGTAGGTGACTAGGGTTAGGTGGTTAGGGAAGGGGGAGAGGTGGTTAGGGGAGGGGGGAGTACATGTTTGAGAGAGGGGATGGATGGTTATGGGGGAGGGGGAGGATGGTTATTAGAGGGAGGGAGGCAGTTGGGGGGTTAGATGGTTGGGGGAGGGGTTAGGTGGTTTGGGGGAGGGGTAGGTGGCTAAGGTGAGGTGGTTAGGGAAGGGGGAGAGGTGGTTAGGGGAGTGGGGGTACGTGTTTGTGTCAAGTGTTTGTGTCAAGTGGTGGTGGTGGTGGTGGTGGTGGTGGTGGTGTGTGTGTGTGTGTGTGTGTGTGTGTGTGTGTGTGTGTGTGTGTGTGTGTGTGTGTGTGTGTGTGTGTATGTGAGAGTGTGTGTGTGTGTGTGTGTGTGTGTGTGTGTGTGTGTGTGTGTGTGTGTGTGTGTGTCTGTGTGTTTTTGTTGTGTGTGTGTAATCGCCTAGTTATTTACCATATTGTCCTAGTGCAGGTGTGTGTATGTGTATATGTGTGTGTTCATGTGTATGGGGGAGGTGTGAGGGGGAGATACTGCTAACACATACCAGTAATTCTGGGTTATAAAAAGCGGAACTTGCTACTAGGGTCTAGAGCTTCTATGAGTGTCTACCCTTGTGTGTGTGTGCTTGTGTGTGAGGGAGGGATGGTTAGGGGGGGGTAGGTAGTGTGGTTGAAAGATCAGTCGTGTAGGTGCAAATTTAGTCTCATCTATCTTTCCCAATTATGCTACTCTCTCCACTTACTGCCCTTTCTGGATTTACGTATTAATTGTTGCTTGTTATTATCATATTCCTTGTTCACATTGAGAGAGGACTTCCTAGCTTCCTAAGTATTCTTACTGCTAATAACTACCGGTAGTAACACTGCCCTACCCCTGTGTGCATGTGTGTGTGTGAGTGTGTGTGTGAGAGAGAGGTGTTTTGTGCAGTGTAATGACTGGCCGCAACTTCTTGTGACCTGACCACAACCCTCCTGGGACTTGACCCTTGCACCTTCTTACAATGTTGCCCTTAAAAGCTTGTCCCGCCACCTAGCTTATAGTAAGTTACTCGCCTTGTGTGTGTGTGTGTGTCTGGATTTAAGTATCAATTATTGCTGGTTATTATCCTGTTCCATGTTCACATTGGGAGAGGACTTCCTAGCTTCCTAAGTATTCTTACTGCTAATAACTACTGGAATTAATACTACTCTACTCCTCGCTGGACTCTACCTTCTCACACTTGTCAACACTATATTCACTATGTCTATGCTATTTCTATTCTAATTCTGGTAACAGCTTGCAGGAGTGAGTGACCAGTATCAAACAGTATGCAAGGCCAGAAGCCAGCCTTCAACATGCAAACCACAAATAGGCGAATGAAACTTGCTCTGCAATGGTGCGGTGACAAGTTGCCAGCTGCTGATGATGAAGTCGTCGTACGTAGGCCTTAAATCCCTATTTTGGAGATCCTTCACCCGTGATGTTTATAACCATATATTCTCATACATCCCGCTTCCTCACGCGATGTCACTCTTCACTGATGATAGTATACACTTCACATTATATACACTTCACTTTATATGTATAATGGCACACAACTTGTCGTGACGTCACTTCTTCAGGCCTGCCATTGCCAATGTGGCAACAGCGCCTAAGACCACCAACGGTTTGCGCTTTGAAATATTATGATTTCAGCTTTCCTCTCACTTTTCTTTAACTATTAACTTTAATTATCACTCGTAGTATTGTTCACTGACGTTCCATTACCACTGATTACTGCTAGCTGTTATTGAACACCTTACAATGCTAAGGTTCTCGGAGCCTTGTTACCCACGTCTGCACCCCACGGACCCACGTGTGTGCTGGAGCTGTCTTGCTCTTTTTATTCTGTTTAGCATTTCCTGCTCTTTGAGGGAAGTTTTATTGTGGTATGTCATTGCACTGTTTATTGTAGGTTTAAGTTTGTCTTTTGTTTAATTTATTGTAAAGTATAATTTTATCCTTTGTATGCTGTATCATATCTTTTGTGTACTTTGTGCAAGGGGGTCTTATTGTAGTGTTTTGGGTTTTTTTGTTTATTTTGCACAGGCAGGAATTGTAGGTTTTGACTTTGTTAATGTATTTTCTGTGCAGAAGTTATCTTGTTCTTTTCATTCTGTTAGGCGATGGTATATCCTTTAATTATTTAATACAATATGTGTGTAACACTTAGGGTATGTTACGGGGTTGATGGTAGGTCATTGTATTTGCAAATGGCTAATTATTGTGTTATTTTATTTATTTATATGTTGTACTGTGACTTTTTAAATAAAAATAAAAAAAAAAATTCCACACGTGTTCACCCCACCTAAGTAATTTCTCAGTCCTATGAAATAGGCCATGCAGAAGACAGAGGCAATGACTGGGTTGTACTTATTCAGACAATTTTCATGATATATTGAAACTGAGTGATTTGTGATATTTTCCCAAAGCTCATCATTATTAATTAATGATTCTTTATCGGTAAGAACCAAATCAAGCAGGTTATTTTCTCTAGTTGGTTCAGTCACAAACTTTTAATAAACAATCTTCGGTCTAACCTGGAAAGTTGCTAGACTCAAGATTTTATGTCAAGCTACACCAATCAATTTGTGCAAAGTTATAATCGCCCGTTCACACATTTTCGTATCAAGATACTTTAGTAATTTCATCCCCCATTCTCTATCAATATTTGCGGGACGTGTAAATCACACTCAACATTAGATTTTCACAGCCCTCTAAAAACTGTACCCAGATTCAGATTCAGTCACTTTCACTTTTAAATCTTTTCTAATAGAACAATTTACATTATCTGGTCTTACATCGCCATTTGCCATCCTTCCTCTTGAACCGATGGGTGTAGGTGACATTCAGAAAGTATTTCTCTATCCTTCACGTTGAACTGTCTCTGTTATAGCAATAATATAAATATTTCCAGCCCATACAATAAATTGTAGCTAGGCCATCGTAGAATTAGGGGGGATATGACTGAGATGTATAAATGGAAAACAGGAATAAATAAAGGGTATGTAAATAGCGTGCTAAAAATATCTAGCCTAGACAGGACTCGCAGCAATGGCTTTAAGTTGGAAAAAAATAAGATTTAGGAAGGATATAGGAAAGCACTGGTTTGGTAATAGAGTTGTGGATGAGTGGAACAAATTCCCGAGTGCAGTTTTAGAGGCTAAAGCGTTGTGTAGCTTTAAAAATAGGTTAGATAAATATATGAGTGGGTGAGGGTGGGTGTGAGTTGGACCTGACTAGCTTGTGCTACTTGGTCAGATGCTGTGCTCCTTCCACAAGTGAATGTGACCTGACCTGACTAGGTTAGGGCACTGGCTTAAGTCAGTGGTCCTATTTCTATAGTAGACCTACTATTGTCTCTCTCTTTGTTGATGAATTTAGTTGCATTTATTAGTAACTCCATGATGAACAATGTATTTTGAACATATCCCTGAGGTATCTTTTTTTTTTTTGCCGCCTTCATCCCTTGTATTGTAACCTAGCTGTTACCCTTCCACACACACACATATGCATATATATATCTATCTTCTGTCAGGAACAGCCCCCTGGACTGAGTTGGCTAATGCCTTCACCCCAGCCCCAGAGAGATGTGGCCCATCCCTTGTGTGCATATCATGTTTACCAAAGAAAATGTCGCAGTTGCCAAATAATGGGGCTGCAAGTTCTTTGAATTACCTGTATAGCCATCAATTTACACCAATTGTGCTAGACATCCATTTATTGCCCACTCATCTTCTAGCAAGAATGTTACATATGATCGTGACTCCTTCCTTAAACCAAATTAAATTTATAGTTGTCCTGTATATAACTAGCAGCTCCTTTTTCCTGCCATTTCCAATTTTCATTCTAACAGCATTGTGACAGATAATGGGCATGTTCCCATTACCTGACATAATATTATCCAGAGTATTTACTATGTCACCAAACCGGCTTCTTAAAACACACACCACGTCTCATCTTCCTATATCTTTTACAGAAGGTTCGGTTAATATATTTTACCTGTGAGTCACCGACCACGAGAATATTTCTACCGTTTTAGACGCGGAGTTGTTGGTACATTTATCTCCAGTGACCAGTGAAGTACATTTGTCCTGGAGAACAGAAAAGCAGGTTCCTACTTTAAAATCTGTTCATTTAATGTTTCTCATCTTGATGTTTCTTCCTTTACTAGAAATTATTTTCTCTTTGTAGCTACTGCAATTGTGTTTCTCACTGCTGCTAATTTGTTTTCCATCAGTAACCCCAACTCCCTCTCTCATTGCTTTACTTATCGAGGAAAAGTTTCATTTTCTTATTTTCCTTCTTGAGGAGTACAGTCTCCTCCTCTCACCACCTCTTTCAGCTCACACTTTAGTATACTAGAGAAGCAATCCATTCTTAATACTTTCCCATACCTCTTCAACCCTCTGCTCGTTATTTATATTCTTTCTAACCGATCTTTCTCCCAACTGTTTTGCATTTCATATCCTTTCTCCTTTAACTTATAAACTTTGTCTTCTCTCTTATTCAATGATATTTTCCTTGTACCCTATCTACCACTTCCTTTCAATATGGGATGTATAATAATTTCTCAATTTACTTAATAACAGAGAAAAATTTTAACTTATGCATCCCAATAATGACGCGGTGCTTGGTTTCTGGACAACACACCAGGGCTGGAAGTTTGTAAACAGTCCGAAGAATCATTCTCCTTGTGCCAGAAGGGTGCCAATGATTCCAATTTTTTATCAAAATTATTATATTAGCAAATTTTCTACACTCATTAAAGTTTATATATACATTCTCCTGGTAATATGATGCATGTCTCAATAAATACCGAAGCTATGCAGTAAATACCGAAGCCATGCAGTAAATACCGAAGCCATGCAGTAAATACCGAAGCCATGCAGTAAAGATAAATTCGAGGATATTTATAGTAATTTAAGTGAAACAGAAATTTCACTTTTCGGCGTCGTTGAAATACTTACATGACTTTTTGAAGTAAACCAAGAGTGAGTTTTGAAAGTTGCTGGAGTAAACCCAGTAATCTTGGAATTGGTTTTACAATTTTTTATAGGGCTTCTGCACACTCAAGCCGCTTCAAACAATTTCAGCGAGTTACCGAACACCTACGTTGGAAATTGCAAGAATATCGGTTGATGCTTTCTTGTGTCATGAGCAAAATTGCATAAAGATTGGTGAGGAAATAAAATGAAAAAATACAGGCAACCACTTAGAGACGTCCTCTTCGGAGATGCCTAATTAAATTTTCTAATTTTAGCTATCTTAATTAAATCATGGTTTATAAATAATGCTTTACCTCACTTCAGATTTTTTTTACTTTTGTAATATTTTCAGCAGATGGAGATTTCTCAGATATTTCTCATTCTTATCAACATATATATCATACTACCCACTGGTATACATACAAATTACAGTACATAGAAATTTTTTTTCCACAGAGTAAGTAGATGTTTTCTAAGATTTACCCTCAAATCTAACTTAGGTTCGTTCAACATAAAGAAAAGACAAAAAATCCTGCCTTCGTTTCTAATTCAGTTGATAAGACAGTAAATACCCTGGGAGGTTGCTCTCTACTTATCTATGACTCTTGTAACTTTTTTCCTTTTGGGAATGTATGAGTCTGACTATTGATTCATGGGTATACACCTGTGCCAATGTAAAAGAGAATACTTACACCTATACCAGTATACACAATCAAACATATCACTTCAACGTCAGGTCAGCTTATCCTGGTCCGCTGCCCGCTAACGAGGCCAGTATGTCGCAGCCGCGAAATATCACCAGGAGCGGCACAATATGTGTCAGCAATAATAAGTAATTTATAACTGCCATTGTGTCCCAGAGAACGGTCGCCACCGCATACATCATCCAGCTATAAATATCACAGTAAATGAGTGTCGAAATAACCCACTAAAGCATACCACTTTAAAATCGCTGATCCAGGTTCACTTACATACCTAATACTGACATAACACATTATTCTGGAAAGTCATATGAGGAGCTTCCTCAGGAGGAAAGACATTTCTTATGACATTTGCCTAACTTCACTAGTGGTATTTGCATTCATTTCTTGACATTATAGAATCTTGTTTATAACTTGTAATTGTGTAGGAAATTCACTTCCAATATTTTCTGTCGTTCAGAGGCTGAACAAAAAATTCCTAACATGCCTGTACCACACTATCGTTTATAGCTTTCATAAATTCCACTTTTCTTTGCATTTAATGTGTCACTTGCTAATTTGCCGAGGTTCTTGTTTCTTCTAAGGCTGTGAGATTTAGTGCCACAAGTGCTGCCTCACAGTACATTTACATTACCTTGGAAGCAAGGTATGTTGCAGACCGAAGAAATTTCCTCCCTATAGTGTGCATGCTTCATTTGTTTTTGGAAAGACAGGTTTTTGTCGTGTTTCATAAAACTGAGAAGGTAAACCTTTCCAAATGCTTCAGATTATATTTCAAACTAATATTTGCATAATCCACAAAAATGCTTCGAATCAAAGGATTTTACTTTTCCTTAACATCTTCCAAGAAAGTAAATAATCAATTATTTTTGGTGTACAACCAGTCAAACATACATATGCTTACATATATATGTATAACATACATACAAACATGACATACATACATACATACATATATATATATATATATATATATATATATATATATATATATATATATATATATATATATATATATATATATATATATATATATATATGTATATATATATATATATATATATATATATATATATATATATATATATATATATATATATATATATATATATATATATATATATATATATATATATATATATATATATGGTGTAGGAGGTAGGTTACTGGAAGCAGTGAAGAGTTTTTACGAGGATAGTGAGGCTCAAGTTAGAGTATGTAGGAAAGAGGGAAATTATTTCCCAGTAAAAGTAGGCCTTAGACAAGGATGTGTGATGTCACCGTGGTTGTTTAATATATTTATAGATGGGGTTGTAAGAGAAGTAAATGCGAGGGTCTTGGCAAGAGGCGTGGAGTTAAAAGATAAAGAATCACACATAAAGTGGGAGTTGTCACCGCTGCTCTTTGCTGATGACACTGTGCTCTTGGGAGATTCTGAAGAGAAGTTGCAGAGGTTGGTGGAAGAATTTGGTAGGGTATGCAAAAGAAAAAAATTAAAAGTGAATACAGGAAAGAGTAAGGTTATGAGGATAACAAAAAGATTAAGTGATGAAAGATTAGATATCAGATTGGAGGGAGAGAGTATGGAGGACAAGTCGTTACCGTCAAATTACCGCCCAATAAGCCTGACCTCAATTGTAGGCAAATTACTAGAGTCAATTATAGCTGAGATTATAAGAAGCCATCTCGATAAGCATAGCTTGATTAATGATACTCAGCATGGATTCACAAGAGGCCGGTCTTGTCTAATTAATTTATTAACTTTCTTCAGTAAGGCATTTGATAGAGTTCCGCACCAAAGACTGTTAAAGAAAGTAGCAGCTCATGGCATTGGGGAAAGGGTGCTCTCGTGGATCGAATCATGGCTCACTGACAGGAAGCAGATAGTGTCCATAAATGGGGTTAAATCCGAGTGGGGTTCAGTAACAAGTGGCGTTCCACAGGGATCAGTCTTGGGCCCGTTGTTGTTTATAATATATATCAATGATCTTGATGAAGGAATTACTAGTGATATGAGCAAATTCGCCGATGACACAAAGATAGGTAGGATAATTGATTCAAACGTAGATGCTAGGGAACTTCAGGAGGATTTAGACAAACTCTATTCTTGGTCAGAAAAGTGGCAGATGCAGTTCAATGTAGATAAATGCAAGGTTCTGAAGCTCGGGAGTGTCCATAACCCTAGCACTTATAAGTTAAATAATGTAGAACTTAGCCATACAGATTGCGAAAAGGACTTGGGGGTTATGGTAAGCAGCAATCTTAAACCAAGACAGCAATGCCTGAGCGTACGTAATAAGGCAAATAGTACTGGGATTTATATCAAGAAGTGTAAGCAACAGAAGTCCAGAGGTCATACTGAAGCTTTATACATCATTAGTAAGGCCTCACCTAGATTATGCAGCTCAGTTCTGGTCTCCATATTACAGAATGGATAAAAATTCGTTAGAAAACATTCAGCGTAGGATGACTAAATTAATACATAACATTAGAAATCTTCCTTATGAAGAATGAGGGAAGACCTGATCGATGTGTATAAGTGGAAGATAGGTATTAATAAAGGGGATATTAACAAGGTCTTGAGGATATCTCTCCAAGAGAGAACCCGCAGTAATGGATTTAAATTGGATAAGTTTAGATTTAGAAAGGACATAGGAAAGTATTGGTTTGGAAATAGGGTAGTTGATGAGTGGAACAGTCTACCTAGTTGGGTTATTGAGGCTAGGACTTTGGGTAGTTTCAAATTTAGGTTGGATAAGTACATGAGAGGGAAGGGTTGGATTTGAGTGGGACTTTCATACCAGAGCTTATTTCTTGGGTAGCGTTGAAAATTGGGTTGGTCAAATGTTTTATTAGTGGGATGAATTGTAAAGGACCTGCCTAGTATGGGCCAACAGGCCTGCTGCAGTGTTCCTCCTTTCTTATGTTCTTATGTTCTTATGGAGGAGGTGAATGTATTCAGATATTTGAGAGTGGACGTGTCAGCGGATGGGTCTATGAAAGATGAGGTGAATCATAGAATTGATGAGGGGAAAAGGGTGATCGGTGAACTTAGGAGTCTGTGGAGACAAAGAACTTTGTCTTTGAAGGCAAAGAGGTGAATGTATGAGAGTATAGTTTTACCAACGCTCTTATATGGGTGTGAAGCATGGGTGATGAATGTTGCAGCGAGGAGAAGGCTGGAGGCAGTGGAGATGTCATGTCTGAGAGCAATGTGTGGTGTGAATATAATGCAGAGAATTCGTAGTTTGGAAGTTAGGAGGAGGTGCGGGATTACCAAAACTGTTGTCCAGAGGGCTGAGGAAGGGTTGTTGAGGTAGTTCGGACATGTAGGGAGAATGGAGCGAAACAGAATGACTTCAAGAGTGTATCAGTCTGTAGTGGAAGGAAGGCGGGGTAGGGGTCGGCTTGGACTTCCAGCGGGCATGCGTGAGCGTGTTTGATAGGAGTGAATGGAGACAAATGGTTTTTAATACTTGACGTGCTGATGGAGTGTGAGCAAAGTAACATTTATGAAGGGATTCAGGGAAACCGGCAGGCCAGACTTGAGTCCTGGAGATGGGAAGTACAGTGCCTGCATTCTGAAGGAGGGGTGTTAATGTTGCAGTTTAAAAACTGTAGTGTAAAGCTCCCTTCTGGCAAGAAGGATGATGGAGTGAATGATAGTGAAAGTTTTTCTTTTTCGGGCCACCCTGCCTTGGTGGGAATCGGCCAGTGTTAATAATATATATATATATATATATATATATATATATATATATATATATATATATATATATATACATATATATATATATATACATATATATATATATATATATATATATATATATATATATGATGGGGTCCACCTCTGGTGTAAATTGTGGGACCCATAGCCTCGGAGAAGTGGATAAAAAGGCTTCAAGGAAGAATATTTGGATTTCTTCCTGAAGCCATTTGAATATTCCACTTCCCCTACCACCCCATCTTTTAAACTATTTTTTTTTTACCAATAGGAATATTTTATTACATAATATGGCACAGAAGATTTAAGAGATACATTGTTGATATAAAGGTGGCATATACGGTACATGTTGTTACGTGTGTATCACCGATTATAAGGCGAAAATCTCATCCAGCTCCTCAGAGCTGGGGCGCGTGCCCAAAATGCAGCATGCATTACCCCTTTGAACAGCCGCACTGAGCCGCTGGAACAGAAAACTAGCTGCCCTGGGATCCCTAGTTACCCTGATGAGTCTTTTTCCCAGCTCCTTAAGGAAATTAGATGCACTCTTTCCCCATGAGCCAAGGGTCTCTGAGCCTATGGGAACAAACATATAATGATGGGCAAGTTCTCCATATTTTCTAGACTTTTGGGACTCCCTAAAGCTGGCAGCTGCCCCTCCTTCCTCCCTGGTGTATTGGAGATAGGTATCAGCCAAGGTAGATGCACATGTATAGTCCCACACCACCTGCTTCCCATCTGTCCAGGCTTGAAGGGTGATACCATCTGGACGCTTCTGGCTGCCATCAGATCTGCATAGTTGGGGTGGCTCCCTTACTGCTGGGCATCCAGCTGTTGTGAGGCTCCTCTTGATAATGTTATTAACCTCCTCATGTCTTGCAATCTTTCCCTCGGATTTACGGCACACAAGACCATGGTACCCGAATCGGTCTGCTGCTTCACTGCCACAAATACACCTGTGTTCGGCGAGAATAGGGGCGGCAAGTCGAAGGGCAACACCGATGCGGATGGTCTGTGGGTCGAGGCGTGTGCCAAGGCTGGAGTTGGGAACAGCCAACAGAAAGTCCCCAGCATGAGGGGCTCTCACTGCCAGCAGGCGGGCTCTATATATATATATATATATATATATATATATATATATATATATATATATATATATATATATATATATATATATATATATATATATATATAAATAAATATATATATATATATATATATATATATATATATATATATATATATATATATATATATATATATATATATATATATATATATATATATATATATATAAAAGAAAGGTGAAGAGAGTGGTGAGAGAGTGAGAAAGGAGAGCAGATGATTGAGGGGGAGAGGTACTGTCAAGAAATTTTAATGAAAATAAGAAAAAAATTTGGAGCGAGTTAAACAAGTTAAGAAAGCCTAGAGAATGAATGGATATGTCAGTTAAAAACGGAATAGGAGAGTTAGTAGATGGTGAGATGGAGGTATTGGGTAGATGGCAAGAATATTTTGAGGAACTTTTAAATGTCGACGAAGAACGGGAGGCGGTAATTTCATGTACTCGCCAGGGAGGTATACCATCTTTTAGGAGTGAAGAGGAACAGGATGTGAGTGTGGGGGAGGTGCGTGAGGCAATACGTAGAATGAAAGGGGGTAAAGCAGCTGGAACTGATGGGATCATGACAGAAATGTTAAAAGCAGGGGGGGATATAGTGTTGGAGTGGTTGGTATTTTTGTTTAATAAATGTATTCAAGAGGGAAGGTACCTAGGGATTGGCAGAAAGCATGTATAGTTGCTTTATATAAAGGGAAGGGGGACAAAAGAAATTGTAAAAATTATAGAGGAATAAGTTTACTTTGTATACCAGGAAAAGTGTACGGTAGGGTTATTATTGAAAGAATTAGAGGTAAGACAGAATGTAAAATTGCAAACGAGCAAGGAGGTGTTAGAGTGGGTAGGGGATGTGTAGATCAAGTGTTTACATTGAAGCATGGTATAAACCTTGGTAATAAATACCGACAAGTTGGTTTAGAAAGACACGTAAGCAAACACTATGACATTTATTAGAAAACGTTTCGGTCATGGGACCTTGATCACTTCTAACATACAGAGGTAGAAAGGCATTATATATATATGCCGCCTATATATATAACGCCTTTCTACCTCTGTATGTTAGAAGTGATCAAGGTCCCAGGACCGAAACGTTTTCTAATAAATATGCCATAGTGTTTGCTTACATGTCTTTCTAAACCAACATTGAAGCATATATGTGAACAGTATTTAGATAAAGGTAAGGAAGTTTTTATTGCATTTATGGTTTTAGAAAATGCATATGATAGAGTGGATAGGAGAGCAATGTGGCAGATGTTGCAAGTATATGTAATAGGAGGTAAGTTACTAAATGCTGTAAAGAGTTTTTATGAGAATAGTGAGGCTCAGGTTAGAGTGTGTAGAAGAGAGGGAGAATACTTCCCGGTAAAAGTAGGTTTAAACAGGGATGTGTAATGTCACCATGGTTGTTTAATATATTTATAGATGGGGTTGTAAAAGAAGTAAATGCTAGGGTGTTCGGGAGAGGGGTGGGATTAAATTACGGATAATAAAATATAAAATGATAATTGACACAATTACTTTTTGCTGATGATACTGTGCTTATGGGAGATTCTAAAGAATTTTTTAATATTTTTATTTAAAAAGACACAGTACAACATATAAATAAATAAAATAATACAATAATTAGCCATTTGCAAATACAATGACCTACCATCAACCCCATAGCATACCCTAAGTGTTACGTTCATATTGTATTAAAGGATATACCATCGCCTAACAGATTGAAAAGAACAAGATAACTTCTGCACAGGAAATACATTAACAAAGTCAAAATCTACAATGCTTGTGAAAAAAAAAAAAAAAAAAAAAACACTGTACAATAAGGCCCCCTTGCACAAAGTACACAGAAGATGTGATACAGCATATAAAAGATAAAATTATACATTACAATAAATTAAACGAAAGACAAACTTAAACCTACAATAAACAGTGCAATGACATACAACAATAAAACTTCCCGCAAAGAGCAGGAAACGCTTAGCAGAATAAAAGGAGCGAGATAATTCCAGCACAGAAAATAACATTAGCAAAACAAAAACTCACAATTTATGCCTGTGTACATACAAAACCCCCAGACAGCTCTGTACAATTAAACCCCTTGCACAAAGTACACAGTAAATATCATGCAACATACAAAAATATAATTATACAGTACATTAACTTAAACATTATGCAGACCAAAGCCTACAATAAACATTACAATGGCACATATCACAATGACACCCCCACATAAACACTGAGCAGGAAACACCTGCAAGTAAAAGACATAACATTATATATACAATAACAGCCCATACAAATAACAAAATCCTAACGTAAGGTATCAAAACTGCCAAGTTACAGTGCATAAAATCCTTATCTCCCTATTTGAAACACTATAGTACATCATTGTAAAAATAAAATTGTACAATGTATTAACATGAGAAAGTATGTAATAAGCATAAATCAGGCATTGAATAAAACAAATACTTGCAGCTAAATCTTAGACCACCATATATGCAATAAACAGCCCATACTATCGGACTCTTGGCATACTTAGCGAGCATAACTTCTCCAAACACCTTTTCCAAAGTAATTCAAAAAACTACCTGAGAACATGCTTGGTAACACAATGGACCAAGTTCACATAAAGTATAAAACAGCACAAGGCCCATTACATTATATAAACCACCATAACAGATGCCTAAGCCACCAATCCCTGACAGTAAGTGTAATAATTATCAAATTACCAAAACATATATGACGTATATGTGGAACTAAACTGAAATCAGGATGTCTCTGACCAGAATGAAAGATGAATTAACCCACAAGGAACACAACAAGGGTCCAAATTGAAGCCCTCACATACTCCACCCACACATCGCATACAACACAAACTCCACAACCTTACCATACCCACCATTCACGAAAGAAGACCAGCCCCTTGCCCACCCCCATGATCCCGGATGAGTTTTGCCACAGAGAGGTTACGATAACCCTTCGAGAAACTGGACTCCCAACGCCCCCCATAGATTAATCTATTCCTACACATTGTTCTATAGAACCTAGCTGCTAACCCTTTTATCCTCAACTGACCTTTAATCTCCCTTATTCCCCAAGAAACATGCAAATAATCTGCCATAACGTACATCAAAAGCCCTTTCTACTTCTGATACCCCACTGACATTCAGTGACAAGCCCCTAAGAAACGACCAACTCCCCCCCCCAACAGCCTGATAACACCCTCCATCCAGACCCTCACCCCCCAAAGATGAGCAAAAATATACTATGTGAAAGGCGGTTTCCTCCTCCCCACAGAACAAGCATGTCGCCTCTCTCACCAACCCCATTTTATGCAACACATGCTTGGACTCTACTACCCCCATGAGGAAACGGTATACCAACTCCCTAACCCTTGCTGGTATCTTAAGCAGCCTGAACTCCCTCCATATCACCTGCCAGTTATACATGGGGTACAGAGCAACCCCCTTCCCCACACCACACCCACCAACGTTTTACCCATCAATATTGAAACCTGTCTCACTGTCAATAAGAACCTCATCAAATCCTCGCAATCCCTCAAGTTCCTGCCATTCCACCAGTTTCTAGCATCCCTCATTACCCTATCCACCCTAATACCCCCCTCCCCCCCACTCTAATATACCTCTGCTTAATATATAAGGCAATTACCCAAGGCCCCAAAGCCAACAATCCTAGACCCCCATTTCACATCCGTCATAACCACTTCCTTAGATAACCAGGCCCTCCCAAACCCCCACACAAACCTCGAAACCCTTCTCTGTATTTCCTGAATGTCCTGTGGCCGCAATAGAAACACCTCTGCCACACCCCATTCCTTACTATACACAAGCAAGTTAATAACCAAAACCCGCTGCTATAACACCACTTTGCTAACCCTCAAACCTCTAAGTGTGTCCAGAACCCTACTCGTGACTAGTTCAAAGTTGATCCTCCTGCAATCCTGCACCTGTGCCATATACAATATCCCACAAACCCTAAGTCCGGCACCAACTGATCATCCTATCTCCTCCCCCAATCTCCTCCCAACCCAAGTCCCTACCTCCAATAACCTCGACGTCGCAAGATTAACTCCCATACCCGAAACATCCCCAAAACTCTTAATTACCTCACCCGTATAACCATCCCCTCATGTAGAGTGCGCTCCCAACTCACTACCCCCCCCCCTCCAAAACCCAGCTTCTCCAAACAGACCCATAAAAATTCCCTATTCACACAGTCATAAGCCTGAGCCCAATCCAAACCAAGGACACCCCCGTGCTGAGCAGTTCTCTATAAAATCCCTTATCCTACTGTGCCCATTCCTCATACTCTGCCCCAGGATCTTATACTGACCTCTATGTATCACAGCCCCAGTTACCTTCTTCAATCTATTACCCAACATCTTTGCAAAAAATTTGTAATCCAAACACATTAATGACAACAGACGATAATCACCCAAACCCTTCCCCTTCCTCCCCTTCGGCACCAATACAACAATCTCAGTTTTCTGTGTTTGCCCCATCCTACCACTGCTCATCATATAATTCAGAGCTTCCACAAGGCACTTCTTCAGACTCTCCCAGTGTGCTCTATAAAAATCATTAGATAGACCATCTATTCCCGGTGCCTTCCCCTGACTCAACCCATTCACCACCTCCTCCACCTCTGCCTCCTTAATGCTGCCCTCGAACATTTCCCTTTTCCCCTGCCCCAAACCCAGATGAGCCCCAATAACCCCAAATGAATCCAACCCAACAACCCCCTCCCTCCTCTTCCATTTCTCCCAAAACCAATAATCTGCATACCTATTGATACTGTCTGTATCTGAAAGACCCTGACCATGCACATAACCCCCCCCCCCACACTAAATGCGAAACAGAAGTCCTCAACTGTCTGTCCTTGAATTTCCTTAGTACATACCCGGACGGCCTGTCACATTTTAAGACGTCCTCCAAGCCCGCCCTGACATGGAGTGCATCAAACCGTTCGTTATGAATCTCCACTAAGCGACTTCTAAGTTCCCTCATAACACCGCTCACGCCTTCCCTACCCCCCCATAACAATCATTCAACTGTCCCTCTAAGTAATTCTGCATGCCAAACTGCCAACGTGCCCGTTCCCTGCAACGTGCCTTGAAAAATTTTGCAACCTCCACCTTTGCATACTACTCCCACCAGTCTAGCAAATTCACATTCTCATCCCTAGCCTCGCAAAAATCTTTCCAACAGTCCTGAAAGGACAAACCTAGATCCTCCTCATGTAAAAGCCACACATTCAATTTCCATTCGGAAATATGCGTGGAATACTATCTACCCGAATGTCAGCCAACGCCGCCCTGTGATCAGACAAACCCGCGTCAATAGTCCTAACCCTCTCCACATCCATCCCCTGCATAACATAAATCCTATCCAACCGTGCCTCATAACACCCCTACATATACTTGTGCTCCACGTGATACCCCCCCTGCCCACCACATGAACCACCCCTACATCCCGTAAAGCATCCCTCAAAACACTCAACACACACCCCGCACCCCTTGGTATCACATCTCCATGCCGGATCACACAATTCCAATCTCCTCCAACTATCATTCGCTGCCTGACCACGGTAGAGTGCGGTTGTGCTCTGCACCCCTCTGCTGTTTGTAGGCGAGCTCCCTTGTCAGTTACCTGGCTGCAGTGGTGTGAAGTGGTGCTGTCACGCCTCTGTTAACAACATAGGTGCACTGTGAGTGTCAAGATGGCGGTGAGACGCAGGATATATACTGTAGGTATTGAGCTACTTCAAGGAACGATAACGCCTAGTTCTGCGCAAGTCTTGTTGCCAAAGATCATCCGGGAGACATATGGCATACAAGATAGTGACTTGTATGGTGTAGCATTAAACGGAAGCCAAAGAATATTCGTCAAACTGCTATCAGCTACGGTTTGTGAATCGTTAGTCACCAGGTTTCAGGACGTAAATCTTAGCATCACACCAGCTGTCAGTGTAAGATTGATAGATGTTTCACGGCATTATACGTGGATCAAGTTACGCAACGTTCCCTTTGAGGCGGACGAGGCGGATATAAGGAAAGTTTTTGAGACATATGGGACGGTGCATTATGCTCAACATGGTACGTGGGCGGCAGGTGCCTATGCTGGTTATCCAGAGGGTTCTTTCAACCTCAAAATGACGTTGAGGCACCCAATACCGTCATATGTGTATCTACAAGATTTCAGGACGCAGGTAATGGTAATGTACCCAGGACAACGACGTACATGCCGCCTATGTGGTGAGTATGATCACATAGCGGCGACCTGTGACAAGCGAAGACGTGTGCCTGGACCTGTGGTGGATGTCGCAGCCCCTGCTTCAAAGGTGGCAGGTGAAAAACAAACATCGGATGGAGGGCGTGGTGTTTTGTGGAGCGAGATAGTGGATCGGGCACACAGGACTGGTGGTGAGTTGGAGTCCCTCCCCCAGCTGCCTGATTAGGTATCGTCTCTTGTGGATAAGGAGGAGCAGCAATTACAGGAGAAGGTTCTCGAGATTGAGGAAGAATTGGTGGAGGTGTTGAAGACTTTGTCACCACCAGAGAGGGACGTTACATCTGGGCGTGTTGTCATCGGAGAGCAGTCGCTTCCAGAAAGTCGGAGACATGATAATTTTGGGACGTGATGGTGGTTTGGAGTCGTCCGTTGAATCATTTAAACCATTCTCAGGTATAGGTGGAGGTTCATCGAGAGGCAACATCTGATCAAGATATGTGTAACATGACGGTCACGAGAAAGAGGGCGGCTACGTCAGATTCTGATGACGTCCTTATGCCTGCACAAAGGCCTGGGAAACAGACTGAGGTGAAGTGTGAAGGTAGTGGTGTAGGTGGTGGTAGCTATGATAGGAGGCACTGGAAGAAGGGGGGAGGGAAAGAGAGCACTCTGAAGGTGTCAAACTTAAATTCAAGCTCTGGAGTTGTAAAGAGTGATGAGAGGAAGCAGGGGTGGAAACTTTAATAGGCCTTAGGTGTATGTCTGTAAATGTTAATGGGTTATGTAGCGGTATGAAGAGAGATTGGTTTCGTAATTTCCTGAACAAATCTAGAGTGGATGTTGTGTTCCTGCAGGAGCACAATTTTAAAGAGGGTAGGGTGTTGGAGGTGGCAGGATTTCGAGTAGTTACCCTGCCATCTCCCCGTCTAAAAGGTGGTGTGGGAATTTCAATAAGCGAGACGAGCCCGTTTGTTTTGCAGAGAAGCGAGGGAGGAGGGGGAGGGAGGGTGTTGCATGTGGATGGGTGGTGGATGGGTAAGCGTGTGTCTTTTGTGAGTGTGTATGCGCCGGCAGAAAATAACATCAAGGTAAAGAATGATTTTGTGTGTGAGGATCTTGTGTTTTTCTTAAGTGCACTGCCAGAGGTAGCAATTGTTGGTGGGGATTGGAATAGTGTAATCAGGGTGGCTGATGTGGACCCAAAAGGGGCTGGATATATGTCTGTGGCTCTTAGGGATTTATTAAGGTATGTTAGGTTACGTGATGCCTTCGGGGGGGCGGTGTGGGAGACTGAATATACGTTTGTTAGGAGTGGATATGCTGCGAGACTAGATAGAGTGTACCTTTCTCAGGGAGTGGATGTGAAATCTTTCAGTACTGTGGAGGCTACAATGTCAGATCATAGGGCAGTGGTGGTGGAGGTTGGGTGGGGGACGCTCGCGGATATATATAGAAGTTATTGGAAATTAAATATAAGTGTATTAGGTGATGAGGAGGGGTTGGAGGGGTTTTCAGTCCTATGGAGGGAGCTTAGTGTGGAAGAACAGGGAGTGGATGACATTGTGACATGGTGGGATAGTGTTGCAAAGGAAAGGATTAGAAAGTTTTATGTGAGAGAAGGAAAACGTATTAATAATTTAAAATATGGACTGGCTAACTATTTAGAGGATAGGTTAAGAGGTTGCTATGGGCGGGGGGTAGGTGGGAATAATTTTCCTATGGATGAAATAGCTGAAATAAAGGGGAGGTTGAGGGTGTTGCAAAATGAAAGGTTTCAAGCTGAAAGGGTGCATGCAGGGGTGGAAGAGGTGCTTTGGGGCGACAAGCCGTCAGCGTGTGTTTTGCGGCATCAAAAGCAAAGGCAGGTGGTGACAGCTATCCCATGTTTAGAGGTAACGGAGATGGTTGGGAATTATAGAGCAGGGCAGGAGATACGATCCACGAAGGGGATGTGTGCGTATGTGGAGGCTTGGTACGAGAAGTACTGGAACAGTGGGGATGGGGGGGTGACGTGGCGTTGGACAAGGTGTGTACGTATGTGACGTGTAATTTAGGAAATAGTGATAGAAAGGCTTTAGGTGGGACTATTACGGCAGAGGAAATAGAGAATGTGTTAAGGGGAATGAGGAAGGGGAAAGTGCCGGGTATTGACGGTTTCCCAGTAGAATTTTATTTACAACATTGGACGTTAATAAGGGGCGTTAATTAGGTTATTTAATCGTATGAAGGAGAAGGGCAAGTTGGGGGAGAAACAGGTAACAGTAGTTGTAGTGTTGGTCCCGAAGGTCAAGGGGCAGCCCACCCTTCGGGAGTACCGAGCCATATCACTGATGTGTGCAGACTACAAGGTGTTCGCAAAAATTTTAGGTAATAGGTTCAAATGTGTTGTGGGAAAGGTCGTGTCAAAATCTCAGTTTGGGTTGCCGGGAAGGTCGATGATTGAAGGACATGGGATACTGAGAAGTTTTTGGAAGCTAAGAGTGGGGGTGGAGGGGCGGCTTTGTTGGCTCTAGATTGGCAGTGAGCATATGATAGAGTGGAAAGGGGAGCTTTGCAGGTTATACTTAGGAGACAGGGTTTTGGGGAGGAAATAGTCGAGTGGGTAAATACGCTATACAAGGGGGCGAAAATGAGGATACAGATTAATGGGTGTATGGGGAGGGATATTGCAATGGGTAGAGGCCTTAGACAGGGATGCCCCATGTCCCAAATATTGTTTGCGTGTTTCCAGGACCCCTTTTATAGAATGGTTGACCGCAGCTTATGTACGCCATGTGAGGGAAGTGTGGGGGGTGGGAGGGCCTGGCCGGTTTTAATTGGATACGTTGACGACACCACTGTGCTCATTCGTGAAGGGATGCCAATGGGAGTGTTGGACGAGGTTGTGCAATTATTTGGAAGTGCCACGGGTATGCAGGTAAATAGTGCGAAGTCAAGGTGCATGGGGTTGGGTTCTTGGGTGGGGGGTGTGGGGGGGAGATGTAATGTTGTTAAAGAATGGGCGATGTCTTTAAAGATTTGTGGTATTATTTATAAGGATGACATGGTTGCGGTGCGGGAGGAAAACTCGGATAGGTTATTGGAAAGGATCGTGGGGCGTCTAGGTGTTCTGAGACCCCAGCACCTAACTCTTATGCAGCGAGTGATAGTCGTAAACATTTTATTGTATAGTAAGATTTGGCATGTTGCAGCTGTGTTCCCAATTACAGGGACAGCGATTGCGGGAATTCTAAGACGGGTGTACAAATTTTTGTGGGGTTCACGTTGTGATTGGTTACGGAGGGAAGTTGTAATGTTACCTGTAAGTCAGGGTGGGTTGGGGTTGATGGATTTGAGACGGAGGGCTAAATGTGTGTTTATTAAATGGGAAGTGTTGCGTGAGGGTGTGAACGCGGGGCAGTTGGGAATGATACACGACAGGCTGGGTGTGTGGTATCGAGGAATGGAGTTGAGGGAATGCGAAATCGTTTTGAGGGCTGTGATGTTGGTTAAGGAACTGAGAAAGGTTCGTATAAGGGTTTTGTGTAGGTTACTTGTAGGTAGGTGCGTTATCCCAGTTGAGGGTTTGTTCCCCATGTATGCATGGAAGAGTATTTGGTTTAGATTTAGTAAAATGAAGTTAAACCCTCGGGCGCGTGAGGTGATGTTTCGTTTCCTGCATGGGATCCTGCCGTCTGGTGAGATACTACGAAACAGACAGGTTGTAGAGGGTGGGGGGTGTGGTATCTGTGGAGGGGATGAGACTGCGTTCCATGTAGTTTACTTTTGTGAAGGGCTAGAGGAGGTTAGGTGCTGGTTAAGTAGGTTGGTACAGAGGGTGGGGGGCCGTGGGGTGTCGGTTCTGCGTGCTTTAAGTCTAGATACGGGTGGGTTAGACGAGGGTGTCATAAGAGCTTTAGATTATATCATGGTAGATTATATATATATGTCGTGGGTGATGAGGGGGAGAGGGGATAGTGAGGAGAGAAGAAAGGTTCTTGCGGTAACGTTCTATCGTACGATGTGTCGTAACAGAGATTTGTATGGGAGGAGGTGGGATCAGGCTTTCTCAGAGGGGTATGGAATGCTAACGTTAGGGATTCTCATAAATCTGTGATTGATAATGAGTGAGTGAAGGGATTTTCATAGGTTGGAGGGAGTCAGGGGGTCACAACGGGATCGCCTCCTTTGGGGGGGGGGGTCGTGAGGGTGTTGTGAATGTGGGTTTGGAATGGTTTCCTGGTTTTCATTGAGACTTTAAGGCAGCCAAGTGTGGATGTAGAGCTCAAGGTCTCATTATGTTAGATACACACTTTTCAGAATGTAGGTATAATATAGTGGATTTTTTTATGTATAATTTGATGTGTATCAGTCTTGTATGACACGATTCTTGAGTAGTAAGTTATTTGCGATATGAAGTGTGTTTTAGTTTGTATGTATGTTACGTGCTGAGTTTTTGCACGATGAGATATACTTAGATACTGTTTTGCTTTGTGCATACAGTGATTTTGATTAATGTGATTTTGTGAAACTTTTTGTGTGTACGTGTGTGTGTGGGTGTGTGTGTGTGTGTGGGTGTGTGTGTGTGGGTGTGTGTGTGTGGGTGTGTGTGTGTGTGTGGGTGTGTGTGTGTGGGTGTGTGTGTGTGTGTGGGTGTGTGTGTGTGTGTGGGTGTGTGTGTGTGGGTGTGTGTGTGTGGGTGTGTGTGTGTGTGTGGGTGTGTGTGTGTGTGTGGGTGTGTGTGTGTGGGTGTGTGTGTGTGTGGGTGTGTGTGTGTGTGGGTGTGTGTGTGTGGGTGTGTGTGTGTGTGTGGGTGTGTGTGTGGGTGTGTGTATATATATATATATATCCCTTTCTATTGTATTGAGCCTTTGTCATGGGTCAGACGTTATGTAATACTTTATATATGTATGACTCGAGTCTTTTTAAAGTTTATAATTCTGGTCTGTACCCTGATACCGGTTTGGTGTCAATGCTAAGTTCTTGATGTTAAGTTTTAGTCTGTATGGTATACAGACATATCTAGACGGTTTATGTTTTTTTTTCGTATGTTGGTATATGTAAAGCTGTATTGTTAGGGATACATATGTAGATGTTCTAGTAAGATTATGATGTTAGGTTTTGGTTTTTTTATTAATGCGAAGGATGGGATTTAACTGACATAACTTTTGTATATTTTATGTTCAAATGTATTGAGCATTAATGCAAGGTTTTGCATTAATGAATGTGTATATATGTCAATTCATGACCCTGTGACAGTATTTTTTTTAGTTATGTTCTTGCCGTAAGTTCTTGTTGTATGTTTGGCAGCAATATCTTGCCAGCATATAGGTGCAATCCGTTTGTCAGTTAATTTGATTGAGATCCATACTGTTTCTTTATTTTTATGTTAAACTGTATTAGTTTTAAATAAAATATATAAAAAAAACTATCGAAATAGTAGGTAAACCTCTGAGATAGTTGAACAAAACTTCCCAAACAAAGTCTGCTTTTACCCTCATGTTACTAATTGCTGGCATGTAAACCCCCACAAAACATACCCTATTCTCCCCCCAATACCCATCCACCCGAACAACCCTCCCCCTCCCCCCCCACCCCTCCTCCCACCCCATGACAGCCACTCCTCCTTTAAAATGCAAAGCCAAACTTACAAACATCTTATATCCCCTCAATTGCAACTCACATCCTGACCTATGGTTGTGCTCCTGCAAGAAACAAACGTCCACGTCATACCTTCTCAAAACCCACTCCAACCACACCATTTTGACTTCATTCTTGAGACCATTAACGCTTAAAGTCACACACCTGAATGTTCAAGGAAAGGCGGCTTACCTATGTGCCGCTGTGACTTGCTCACACTAACTTTTAAGCTGCCCACACTCTCCTTACCATTCTTCCTAATCAGACCCCCACCCCCCCTTTCCCCACCTCACCCGATTTCCCCTGTGCATCCCCCCTTTAGTGGGGGTGCACAGGGGAAATCTTCTTTCCTGGTCTCTGCCCAGGAAGGTTAGCACAGGCACCACTGTGATCACAAATGCAAGTTTTTACAGACGAATCTCCAGCTAGCGTGGCCGTGACGAACTCTAGCTCAAGTTCCTTCACTGCCGTCAACATGACTCAAGAAATCGTAATGACACGATTGCAAACAAACCATACCCCCGGCCAGGATTGAACCCGCGGTCATAGAGTCTCAAAACTCCGGCCCGTCGCGTTAGCCACTAGACCAGCTAGCCACAACAAGATTCATCCAACTAGGTATATTTCTACACCATAGGAAGATTAGCACAGGCACCACTGTGACCACAAATGCAAGTTTTTACCGACGAATCTCCAGCTAGAGTTCGTCACGGCCACGCTAGCTGGAGATTCGTCTGTAAAAACTTGCATTTGTGGTCACAGTGGTGCCTGTGCTAACCTTCCTATGGTGTAGAAATATACCTAGTTGGATGAATCTTATTGTGGCTAGCTGGTCTAGTGGTTAACGCGACAGGCTGTAGTTTTGAGAGACTATGACCGCGGGTTCAATCCTGGCCGGGGGAATGGTTTGTTTGCAATCGTGTCATTACGATTTCTTGAGTCATATATATATATATATATATATATATATATATATATATATATATTTATATATATATATATATATATATATATATATATATATATATATATATATATATATATATATATATATATATATAATATTTATATATATATAAATATATTCATATATATATTTATATGTATATATATATATTTATATATATATATATATATATATATATATATATATATATATATATATATATATATATATATATATATATATATATAAATATATATATATATATATATATATATATATATATATATATATTTATATATATATATATACTTATATACATATATATATATATATATATATATATATATATATATATATATATATATATATATATATATATATATATATATATATATATATATATATATATATATATATATATATATATATATATATATATATATATATATATATATATATATATATATATATATATATATATACATATATATATATATATATATGTATATATATTTATATATAGGTAGTAGGTTGGTAGACAGCAACCACCCAGGGAAGTACTACCGTCCTGCCAGATGACTGTGAAACAAAAACCTGTAACTGTTTTGCATGATGGTAGGATTGCTGGTTTCTTTTTCTGTCTCATAAACACGCTAGATAACAGGGATATCTTGCTACTCCTACTTACACTTTGGTCACACTTCACAGACACGCACATGCATATATATATATACATACATCTAGGTTTTTCTCCTTTTTCTAAATAGCTCTTGTTCTTTTTTATTTCTTCTATTGTCCATGGGGAAGTGGAAAAGAATCTTTCCTCCGTAAGCCATGCGTGTCGTATGAGGCGACTAAAATGCCGGGAGCAATGGGCTAGTAACCCCTTCTCCTGTATACATTTACTAAAAAAGAGAAGAAGAAAAACTTTATAAAACTGGGATGCTTAAATGTGCGTGGATGTAGTGCGGATGACAAGAAACAGATGATTGCTGATGTTATGAATGAAAAGAAGTTGGACGTCCTCTCTAAGCGAAACAAAGCTGAAGGGGGTAGGAGAGTTTCAGTGGGGGGAAATAAATGGGATTAAATCTGGAGTATCTGAGAGAGTTAGAGCAAAGGAAGGGGTAGCAGTAATGTTAAATGATCAGTTATGGAAGGAGAAAAGAGAATATGAATGTGTAAATTCAAGAATTATGTGGATTAAAGTAAAGGTTGGATGCGAGAAGTGGGTCATAATAAGCGTGTATGCACCTGGAGAAGAGAGGAATGCAGAGGAGAGAGAGAGATTTTGGGAGATGTTAAGTGAATGTGTAGGAGCCTTTGAACCAAGTGAGAGAGTAATTGTGGTAGGGGACCTGAATGCTAAAGTAGGAGAAACTTTTAGAGAGGGTGTGGTAGGTAAGTTTGGGGTGCCAGGTGTAAATGATAATGGGAGCCCTTTGATTGAACTTTGTATAGAAAGGGGTTTAGTTATAGGTAATACATATTTTAAGAAAAAGAGGATAAATAAGTATACAAGATATGATGTAGGGCGAAATGACAGTAGTTTGTTGGATTATGTATTGGTAGATAAAAGACTGTTGAGTAGACTTCAGGATG
This sequence comes from Cherax quadricarinatus, assembly GCF_038502225.1. NCBI lineage: Eukaryota > Metazoa > Arthropoda > Malacostraca > Decapoda > Parastacidae > Cherax > Cherax quadricarinatus. The sequence continues at coordinate 32,409,609 of NC_091325.1, read as the reverse complement.
TACATGTTTATAGAGGGGCCACAGATATATCAGATCACTTTCTAGTTGTAGCTACACTGAGAGTAAAAGGTAGATGGGATACAAGGAGAATAGAAGCATCAGGGAAGAGAGAGGTGAAGGTTTATAAACTAAAAGAGGAGGCAGTTAGGGTAAGATATAAACAGCTATTGGAGGATAGATGGGCTAATGAGAGCATAGGCAATGGGGTCGAAGAGGTATGGGGTAGGATTAAAAATGTAGTGTTAGAGTGTTCAGCAGAAGTTTGTGGTTACAGGAAAGTGGGTGCAGGAGGGAAGAGGAGCGATTGGTGGAATGATGATGTAAAGAGAGTAGTAAGGGAGAAAAAGTTAGCATATGAGAAGTTTTTACAAAGTAGAAGTGATGCAAGGAGGGAAGAGTATATGGTGAAAAAGAGAGAGGTTAAGAGAGTGGTGAAGCAATGTAAAAAGAGAGCAAATGAGAGAGTGGGTGAGATGTTATCAACAAATTTTGTTGAAAATAAGAAAAAGTTTTGGAGTGAGATTAACAAGTTAAGAAAGCCTAGAGAACAAATGGATTTGTCAGTTAAAAATAGGAGAGGAGAGTTATTAAATGGAGAGTTAGAGGTATTGGGAAGATGGAGGGAATATTTTGAGGAATTGTTAAATGTTGATGAAGATAGGGAAGCTGTGATTTCGTGTATAGGGCAAGGAGGAATAACATCTTGTAGGAGTGAGGAAGAGCCAGTTGTGAGTGTGGGGGAAGTTCGTGAGGCAGTAGGTAAAATGAAAGGGGGTAAGGCAGCCGGGATTGATGGGATAAAGATAGAAATGTTAAAAGCAGGTGGGGATATAGTTTTGGAGTGGTTGGTGCAATTATTTAATAAATGTATGGAAGAGGGTAAGGTACCTAGGGATTGGCAGAGAGCATGCATAGTTCCTTTGTATAAAGGCAAAGGGGATAAAAGAGAGTGCAAAAATTATAGGGGGATAAGTCTGTTGAGTGTACCTGGTAAAGTGTATGGTAGAGTTATAATTGAAAGAATTAAGAGTAAGACGGAGAATAGGATAGCAGATGAACAAGGAGGCTTTAGGAAAGGTAGGGGGTGTGTGGACCAGGTGTTTACAGTGAAACATATAAGTGAACAGTATTTAGATAAGGCTAAAGAGGTCTTTGTTGCATTTATGGATTTGGAAAAGGCGTATGACAGGGTGGATAGGGGGGCAATGTGGCAGATGTTGCAAGTGTATGGTGTAGGAGGTAGGTTACTGAAAGCAGTGAAGAGTTTTTACGAGGATAGTGAGGCTCAAGTTAGAGTATGTAGGAAAGAGGGAAATTTTTTCCCAGTAAAAGTGGGCCTTAGACAAGGATGTGTGATGTCACCGTGGTTGTTTAATATATTTATAGATGGGGTTGTAAGAGAAGTAAATGCGAGGGTCTTGGCAAGAGGCGTGGAGTTAAAAGATAAAGAATCACACACAAAGTGGGAGTTGTCACAGCTGCTCTTTGCTGATGACACTGTGCTCTTGGGAGATTCTGAAGAGAAGTTGCAGAGATTGGTGGATGAATTTGGTAAGGTGTGCAAAAGAAGAAAATTAAAGGTGAATACAGGAAAGAGTAAGGTTATGAGGATAACAAAAAGATTAGGTGATGAAAGATTGAATATCAGATTGGAGGGAGAGAGTATGGAGGAGGTGAACGTATTCAGATATTTGGGAGTGGACGTGTCAGCGGATGGGTCTATGAAAGATGAGGTGAATCATAGAATTGATGAGGGAAAAAGAGTGAGTGGTGCACTTAGGAGTCTGTGGAGACAAAGAACTTTGTCCTTGGAGGCAAAGAGGGGAATGTATGAGAGTATAGTTTTACCAACGCTCTTATATGGGTGTGAAGCGTGGGTGATGAATGTTGCAGCGAGGAGAAGGCTGGAGGCAGTGGAGATGTCATGTCTGAGGGCAATGTGTGGTGTGAATATAATGCAGAGAATTCGTAGTTTGGAAGTTAGGAGGAGGTGCGGGATTACCAAAACTGTTGTCCAGAGGGCTGAGGAAGGGTTGTTGAGGTGGTTCGGACATGTAGAGAGAATGGAGCGAAACAGAATGACTTCAAGAGTGTATCAGTCTGTAGTGGAAGGAAGGCGGGGTAGGGGTCGGCCTAGGAAAGGTTGGAGGGAGGGGGTAAAGGAGGTTTTGTGTGCGAGGGGCTTGGACTTCCAGCAGGCATGCATGAGCGTGTTTGATAGGAGTGAATGGAGACAAATGGTTTTTAATACTTGACGTGCTGTTGGAGTGTGAGCAAAGTAACATTTATGAAGGGATTCAGGGAAACCGGCAGGCCGGACTTGAGTCCTGGAGATGGGAAGTACAGTGCCTGCACTCTGAAGGAGGGGTGTTAATGTTGCAGTTTAAAAACTGTAGTGTAAAGCACCCTTCTGGCAAGACAGTGATGGAGTGAATGATGGTGAAAGTTTTTCTTTTTAGGGCCACCCTGCCTTGGTGGGAATCGGCCAGTGTGATGATAATAATAATAATAATATATATATATATATATATATATATATATATATATATATATATATATATATATATATATATATATATATATATATATATATATATATATATATATAAATATATATATATATATATATATATATATATATATATATATATATATTTATGTATACATAATATATAAATATTTATATATATATATATATATTATATATATATATATATATATATATATATATATATATATATATATATATATATATATATATATATATATATATATATATATATATATATATATATATATATATATATATATATATATATATATATATATATATATATATATATATATATATATATATATATATATATATATATATATATATATATATATATATATATATATATATATATATATATATATATATACATATATTATATATATATATATATATATATATATATATATATATATATATATATATGTAAATAATTATATATATAAATATTTATATATATATATATATATACATAAATATTTATATATATATACATATATATATATATATATATATATATATATATATATATATATATATATATATATATATATATATATATATATATATATATATATATATATATATATACATATATATATATATATATATATATATATATATATATATATATATATATATATATATATATATATATATATATATATATATATAAATATATATATATATATATATATATATATATGATGGGATAAAGATAGAAATGTTAAAAGCAGGTGGGGATATAGTTTTGGAGTGGTTGGTGCAATTATTTAATAAATGTATGGAAGAGGGTAAGATACCTAAGGATTGGCAGAGAGCATGCATAGTTCCTTTGTATAAAGGCAAAGGGGATAAAAGAGAGTGCAAAAATTATAGGGGGATAAGTCTGCTGAGTATACCTGGTAAAGTGTATGGTAGAGTTATTATTGAAAGAATTAAGAGTAAGACGGAGAATAGGATAGCAGATGAACAAGGAGGCTTTAGGAAAGGTAGGGGGTCCGTGGACCAGGTGTTTACAGTGAAACATATAAGTGAACAGTATTTAGATAAGGTTAAAGAGGTCTTTGTGGCATTTATGGATTTGGAAAAGGCGTATGCGAGGGTGGATAGGGGGGCAATGTGGCAGATGTTGCAAGTGTATGGTGTAGGAGGTAGGTTACTGAAAGCAGTGAAGAGTTTTTACGAGGATAGTGAGGCTCAAGTTAGAGTATGTAGGAAAGAGGGAAATTATTTCCCAGTAAAAGTAGGCCTTAGACAAGGATGTGTGATGTCACCGTGGTTGTTTAATATATTTATAGATGGGGTTGTAAGAGAAGTAAATGCGAGGGTCTTGACAAGAGGCGTGGAGTTAAAAGATAAAGAATCACACACAAAGTGGGAGTTATCACAGCTGCTCTTTTCTGATGACACTGTGCTCTTGGGAGATTCTGAAGAGAAGTTGCAGAGATTGGTGGATGAATTTGGTAGGGTGTGCAAAAGAAGAAAATTAAAGGTGAATACTGGAAAGAGTAATGTTATGAGGATAACAAAAAGATTAGGTGATGAAAGATTGAATATCAGATTGGAGGGAGAGAGTATGGAGGAGGTGAATGTATTCAGATATTTGGGAGTGGACGTGTCAGCGGATGGGTCTATGAAAGATGAGGTGAATCATAGAATTGATGAGGGAAAAAGAGTGAGTGGTGCACTTAGGAGTCTGTGGAGACAAAGAACTTTGTCCTTGGAGGCAAAGAGGGGAATGTATGAGAGTATAGTTTTACCAACGCTCTTATATGGGTGTGAAGCATGGGTGATGAATGTTGCAGCGAGGAGAAGGCTGGAGGCAGTGGAGATGTCATGTCTGAGGGCAATGTGTGGTGTGAATATAATGCAGAGAATTCGTAGTTTGGAAGTTAGGAGGAGGTGCGGGATTACCAAAATTGTTGTCCAGAGGGCTGAGGAAGGGTTGTTGATGTGGTTCGGACATGTAGAGAGAATGGAGCGAAACAGAATGACTACAAGAGTGTATCAGTCTGTAGTGGAAGGAAGGCGGGGTAGGGGTCGGCCTAGGAAAGGTTTGAGAGAGTGGGTAAAGGAGGTTTTGTGTGCGAGGGGCTTGGACTTCCAGCAGGCATGCGTGAGCGTGTTTGATAGGAGTGAATGGAGACAAATGGTTTTTAATACTTGACGTGCTGTTGGAGTGTGAGCAAAGTAACATTTATGAAGGGGTTCAGGGAAACCGGCAGGCCGGACTTGAGTCCTGGAGATGGGAAGTACAGTGCCTGCACTCTGAAGAAGGGGTGTTAATGTTGCAGTTTAAAAACTGTAGTGTAAAGCACCCTTCTGGCAAGACAGTGATGGAGTGAATGATGGTGAAAGTTTTTCTTTTTCGGGCCACCCTGCCTTAGTGGGAATCGGCCAGTGTGATGATAATAATAATAATAATATATAAATATATATATATATATATATATATATATATATATATATATATATATATATATATATATATATATATACATATATATATATATATATATATATATATATATATATATATATATATATATATACATATATATATATATATATATATATATATATATATATATATATATATATATATATATATATATATATATATATATATATATATATATATATATATATATATATATATATATAAATATATGAATATTTATATATATATATATATATATATATATATTTATATATATATATAAATAAATATTTATGAATATATATATATAAATATTAATATATATATAAATATTTATAAATGTATACATATAAATATTAATATATATATTTATATATATATATAAATATTTGTATATATATATATATATATATATATATATATATATATATATATATATATATATATATATATATATATATATATATATATATATATATATATATATATATATATATATATATATATATATATACATATATATATATATATATATATATATATATAAATATATATATATATATATGTAGATATATATATATATATAGATCTATAGATATATATATATATATATATATATATATATATATATATATATATATATATATATATATATATATATATATATATATATATATATATAGGGAAGTACCACCTTTATAGCTGGAATGGGGACCCTCATCCTCAGAGAAGACAATAAAAGTACCTCAGAGAAAACTCAAGGTTCTCCCCGGAGCTGTTTGAATATTTTCTTCTCCTACCACCCCCTATATATGTTTTATTCTATGTGAACATTTATTAATAAACAAAATACATTTACAGAAAAAAACATAAGCATGAATACAATGGCACAATGTATCAAAGATGATGAATTTCCTCCAGCTCCTCCGAGGCTGGACGTGAGCCAAGTATGCAGCAAGCATTTCCCCTCTGGATGGCGACGCTGAGGCGCTGGAACATGAAAGTGGCTGCCCTTGGGTCCCTGGTGGTGTCGATGAGTCTGGAACCCAATTCTTTAAGGAAACGTGAGGCATTTTTTCCCCATGATCCCAAGGTCTCTGATCCCACTGGGACAAATTGATACTGTTGGCAATGTCCCTGTACTTGCTGATCTTGTACTCCTCCCTGTGGTCAGCAGCCCTCCTCCCTGTCGCCCCACACTGTGATGGATATAGGTGCAGCCAGTGTGGACACACAGGTATAGTCCCATGCTAAGAGCTTGCCATTCTTCCAAGGATAGATGGTGATCCCGTCGGGCGGTTTGGGCTGGGTTGGGTGGGTATTGTTTGCTGCAAGTGATCGTGGCTCCTCTGGCAGGGCATCCAGCTGTAGCAAGGGTTCTCTTAATGATGTCGTTGACCTCATTGTGTCTTGCATGCCAGCCCTTGGTTTTGGAACAGTTAAGACCATGTAGACCGTATTGGTCTGCTTGCACTTCGCCGCAAATACACATATATTCTGTGTGAATTGGGGCAGCAAGGCGCAGAGCCACTGCAATACGGAGGGTCTTAGGGTCGAGTCGCGTTCCCATTGCCGATATAGGAACTGTTTGGAGGAAGTCCCCGGAGTGAGGTGCACTCACAGCCAAGAGACGGGCAATCTCCCTATCTGATGTTGCAGCCCTGAGCATGTTGGCAAGCACCTTTTCAGCAATTGGGCCATCCCAGATTGACTGTTTGTGAGCCAGTGCTGCACTATATATATATAAATAAATATTTATATGTATATATATATATATTTATATATATATAAATATTTATATATAAATGTATATATATATATAATACATATATATATATATATATATATAGTACATATATACATATATATATATATATATATATATATATATATATATATATATATATATATATATATATATATTTATATATATATATATATATATATATATATATATATATATATATATATATATATATATATATATATATATATATATATATATATATATATATATATATTATGTATATATATATATATATATATTTATATATATATATATATATATATATAAATATTTATATATAAATGTATATATATATAATATATATATATATATGTATTTAAGTATATTTTTATATATATATATATATATATATGTATTTATATATATATATATATATATATTTTTTTTATTATCACACTGGCCGATTCCCACCAAGGCAGGGTGGCCCGAAAAAGAAAAACTTTCACCATCATTCACTCCATCACTGTCTTGCCAGAAGGGTGCTTTACACTACAGTTTTTAAACTGCAACATTAACACCCCTCCTTCAGAGTGCAGGCACTGTACTTCCCATCTCCAGGACTCAAGTCCGGCCTGCCGGTTTCCCTGAATCCCTTCATAAATGTTACTTTGCTCACACTCCAACAGCACGTCAAGTATTAAAAACCATTTGTCTCCATTCACTCCTATCAAACACGCTCACGCATGCCTGCTGGAAGTCCAAGCCCCTCGCACACAAAACCTCCTTTACCCCCTCCCTCCAACCCTTCCTAGGCCGACCCCTACCCCGCCTTCCTTCCACTACAGACTGATACACTCTTGAAGTTATTCTGTTTCGCTCCATTCTCTCTACATGTCCGAACCACCTCAACAACCCTTCCTCAGCCCTCTGGACAACAGTTTTGTTAATCCCGCACATCCTCCTAACTTCCAAACTACGAATTCTCTGCATTATATTCACACCACACATTGCCCTCAGACATGACATCTCCACTGCCTCCAGCCTTCTCCTCGCTGCAACATTCATCACCCATGCTTCACACCCATATAAGAGCGTTGGTAAAACTATACTCTCATACATTCCCCTCTTTGCCTCCAAGAACAAAGTTCTCTGTCTCCACAGACTCCTAAGTGCACCACTCACTCTTTTTCCCTCATCAATTCTATGATTCACCTCATCTTTCATAGACCCATCCGCTGACACGTCCACTCCCAAATATCTGAATACGTTCACCTCCTCCATACTCTCTCCCTCCAATCTGATATTCAATCTTTCATCACCTAATCTTTTTGTTATCCTCATAACCTTACTCTTTCCTGTATTCACCTTTAATTTTCTTCTTTTGCACACCCTACCAAATTCATCCACCAATCTCTGCAGCTTCTCTTCAGAATCTCCCAAGAGCACAGTGTCATCAGCAAAGAGCAGCTGTGACAACTCCCACCCTGTGTGTGATTCTTTATCTTTTAACTCCACGCCTCTTGCCAAGACCCTCGCATTTACTTCTCTTACAACCCCATCTATAAATATATTAAACAACCACGGTGACATCACACATCCTTGTCTAAGGCCTACTTTAACTGGGAAAAAATTTCCCTCTTTTCTACATACTCTAACTTGAGCCTCACTATCCTCGTAAAAACTCTTCACTGCTTTCAGTAACCTACCTCCTACACCATACACTTGCAACATCTGCCACATTGCCCCCCTATCCACCCTGTCATACGCCTTTTCCAAATCCATAAATGCCACAAAGACCTCTTTAGCCTTATCTAAATACTGTTCACTTATATGTTTCACTGTAAACACCTGGTCCACACACCCCCTACCTTTCCTAAAGCCTCCTTGTTCATCTGCTATCCTATTCTCCATCTTACTCTTAATTCTTTCAATTATAACTCTACCATACACTTTACCAGGTACACTCAACAGACTTATCCCCCTATAATTTTTGCACTCTCTTTTATCCCCTTTGCCTTTATACAAAGGAACTATGCATGCTCTCTGCCAATCCCTAGGTACCTTAACCTCTTCCATACATTTATTAAATAATTGCACCAACCACTCCAAAACTATATCCCCACCTGCTTTTAACATTTCTATCTTTATCCCATCAATCCCGGCTGCCTTACCCCCTTTCATTTTACCTACTGCCTCACGAACTTCCCCCACACTCACAACTGGCTCTTCCTCACTCCTACAAGATGTTATTCCTCCTTGCCCTATACACGAAATCACAGCTTCCCTATCTTCATCAACATTTAACAATTCCTCAAAATATTCCCTCCATCTTCCCAATACCTCTAACTCTCCATTTAATAACTCTCCTCTCCTATTTTTAACAGACAAATCCATTTGTTCTCTAGGCTTCCTTAACTTGTTAATCTCACTCCAAAACTTTTTCTTATTTTCAACAAAATTTGTTGATAACAGCTCACCCACTCTCTCATTTGCTCTCTTTTTACATTGCTTCACCACTCTCTTAACCTCTCTCTTTTTCTCCATATACTCTTCCCTCCTTGCATCACTTCTACTTTGTAAAAACTTCTCATATGCTAACTTTTTCTCCCTTACTACTCTCTTTACATCATCATTCCACCAATCGCTCCTCTTCCCTCCTGCACCCACTTTCCTGTAACCACAAACTTCTGCTGAACACTCTAACACTACATTTTTAAACCTACCCCATTCCTCTTCGACCCCATTGCCTATGCTCTCATTAGCCCATCTATCCTCCAATAGCTGTTTATATCTTACCCTAACTGCCTCCTCTTTTAGTTTATAAACCTTCACCTCTCTCTTCCCTGATGCTTCTATTCTCCTTATATATATATATATATATACATATATATATATATATATATATATATATATATATATATATATATATAATGTATATATATAATATATAGATGTATATAAATATATATATATATATATATATATATATATATATATATATATATATATATATATATATATATATATATATATATATATATATATATATATATATATATATATATGTATATATATATATATATATATATATATATATATATATATATATATATATATATATATATATATATATATATATATACATATATATATATATATATATATATATATATATATATATATATATATATATATATATATATATATATATATATATGTATATAAATATATATATACATATATATGTATATATATTTGGATATTTCCTCATCTATGAACTCAGGACTACAAATTCGTAAAGCTCTCAAAAACATTGATGAGAAAACAGACAGTTTGACTCTATCTTGATGCGAAGAATAATAGTGGACATAGGAACAGTTATTTGTAGGTTTTCTGTAAATTTTAAATTTGAATTCATTATTACCCTTAATAATTAAAACATCTAGAAAAGGCAATGAGTTATTTTCTTCAAACTCAAGCTATTTAATATCTTCAAACTCAAGCTATTTAATTTCCTTGGCAAATTAAATAGCTTTGCCCATTCTATAAACTTTACTGTTGAGTTTGAAGATAATAACTCATTGCCTTTTCTAGATGTTTTAATTATTAAGGGTAATAATGAATTCAAATTTAAAATTTACAGAAAACCTACAAATAACTGTTCCTATGTCCACTATTATTCTTCGCATCAAGATAGAGTCAAACTGTCTGTTTTCTCATCAATGTTTTTGAGAGCTTTACGAATTTGTAGTCCTGAGTTCATAGATGAGGAAATATCCAAAATTTATGAAATTGGTAATGATTTAAAATACCCAAGAAACGTAATTGATAAATCTTTTAAAATTGCTAGAAATACTTTTTACAATCCCATAAAGGAAACCCAGCCTTATTCAACTAAAAATATGTTGGTTCTCCCTTACCATGAAAACTTGGTTGACATGCCTTTTCTTGTTAAGACTTTTAATGTCAAAGTTGCATTTAAAAATCTTGATACAGTAAAAAATCTTTTCATAAATAATTCCCCCCAAAACGCTGACGGATGTGTCTATAAGGTTCCTTGTAAAATTTGGGTTAAGTTTATTAGGGTCAAACTGGTAAAAATCTCGAATTAAGATTAAAACAACATAAATATAGCACTAGAACTGGACAAGATTCCAATGCTCTATTTATTCCTGTGAGAGATTTTAACCATCAAACTGATTTTCCAAAAGCTGTGAAAGTAGTATCAAGCAAGTCCATGGTTGACAGGAATACAACTGAATCTTGTTTCATAAAAAGCCGTTTTGACAATAATATGAATATTTTCTTTTGTTTATATAAATTAGATCCATTTATAATTAATAGGATTTGGGAAGAATTTAATAATACATTGGACAAATAATAAATTTTAAAATTCTTAATTATTGGGTAGAATAGTTTGTTGGTGGGTTGTGTGAAGGACCTGTCCAGTTTGGCCAGCGGGCCTGCTGCAGTGTTCCCTTTCATATGATTCGCGTGTCCGGTGTTGCTTTGTTGTGGGATATGATAGTGAGGTGTGGGATAGACCCTTTATATACCTTCCTTTGATGCATTACTTTCATTGTTCCTTGATATTGTGAGTAGTCACGAAAGCCCTTGGAATTTTTCTATTCTTTCACAGTGGTTCTTTTACATATATATATATATATATATATATATATATATATATATATATATATATATATATATATATATATATATATATATATATATATATATATATATATATATATATATACGTATATATATGAGTGGTTCGTCTTAGATTAACTGTGCAACTTTCAGATAATTCTAAGCTGGGTACTGACGCATGCTAAAGTGAGGAAATATGAGCAGTTCAATCAGCTGGTCAATTCTGTTACGTTCTACTGATTCATAGCCCAATTTTTCCTCCGTTTACAAGACTTTCTGTTATTGCTTTTTATTTGACGATTTATTAGGAGACAGTTTTTTGTAGATTTATTAAGAACAATGCTGAAGACATTGTTGAACTTTGCAGTTTGATCAGACAAAGACTTTCAAAGTTAGAAATGACCACAGATCTTCTCAAAGTGAATTAAATGTTTCGTGAAATGCATCCCTCATATGATAATTGTTGAGTTCGTATAATAAAGTACATGTTGAGTGCTTCCTATATCTCTAATATAACGATCATCTCTTGTCTCGAACTGTGTACTCTAATTTTGTAAAATTTATTTTTTTATACTTCATTAATACCAATGTCATTTAGGTAACTTTATACCTCTCCAACAGTTGTCCTTCAATCCCTTTGATTAATGATATTTGTTTCTCACTCATCCTTTTAATAATTTTCACTCTCCCAGCATGCCTCTCAATTTCTTTCTCCATATATCTTACTCTCCTGGCGTCTCCTTGATCACAGTGTAACCAAGACTTATTTTCCGCAACATAAGCCTTAACATTCACGTCAACTTGAAGCCCGTAACCTTGTCTTACATATCTTTCAATTATTTCGTGCACTTTCTATTCTGTTTTTACTCTGCCTTCTCGTCTCCTTCCTACATCACTTCTCCTATTAACAGCCAATTAAAGATATTTCAAGGTAGGCAAACTGCAGTTAGTCTTCCTCTAAGTTGGTCTCACTGTTATCCTCACTTTTTTTTAAACTTCATTATCGTCATCATCTAAATATTTTTCCCTTTTTTTTTCTCTCTCTCAGACTGGCTCAACTTCACTCGTCCTGAGCTTGCACCATCCTCCTCCTCCTAATGTGCCTATCTCACAGTAATTTTTCACCCCTACAAACCTCTGCTTATCTCCACCATTACAGGACTTCAAGTTTCACTGCTCCTTTTTTTTTATCACACTTAGTTCCCTTGTCTCAAGCCATTTTCTTTTTTTCCCTATACCATTCTCGGCACTTCCTCTCCTGAAAGCTTCCATCATTTTCTGTTGTTCATATTAATCAAAACTCTAACTTAACCAAATACTCCTTTTAATTCTACTATATCCTTTACCTCTGGACAATTTGCTATAAAAAAAATATTATGATTGGATTCGTTAGTGAATGGTTGTTGAAAAAGCTAGATTACACATTCACCTCTAAATGAATTTTTCACACGTTATACAGTTGTACACTGAAGAACCTGCAACATTGACAAAGTTCATAAAAGTAAATTTTTAATGAAATCCTGAAAAAAATAATTATGTTACAATACACCCATCATTTTCTACACCATCGCCGCAACAAACTGAGTAAATTCATTCATGAAAGTAGACTTTACGTATCTGTTTACTACGTTTAAAATGGTAGATATTATTCCTGCCCAGCAGAGTCAAAAAACTTATGTCTCCCACTTTACCTTCCCATCTTTCATAGAGTTATTGAAAAGAGGCTCCAACTACACCAAAATTATGTACCCAACTGTTTTTAACTTTTCTGTGGTGATCTCATCAATACCAGCTGCTTTACCCTTTTTCATTTTATCCACGGCCTAAGGCATGTGATCCATGCCCTCTAGAAAAAAAAAATAGGGCTAAAATTTTGAAGCCGATCAGAAAGAAGACACATTCTTCATAAAATAAATTACTACACTATTATATTTGTCCAAGCACAGGCTAAGGTTTTTGGTTACATTGCTGGCCGTACAATAAACCATTAAATATTGAAGCCATTCACAGGTGAGCTTAAATATAAACTGCATATAATTTTTTAGAGAGAATCAAAATTTCAAACAATTGTACATATAAAACTGGCATAGGAACCTTTTTCGTGTAATTTGTAAGCAAAAGAGAAATACAGGAGGCAGAAAGACCATTTGAATATATATAATAACCACCCAGCATTTCTTTACACACGTAATCCCTCTAGTGTTGTGCCTTAGATCGAACTTGACCGCCTCACAGATACTGCAGGACTTTTGCTATTATTGCGTTTCTGGGGGATTAAAGTAAAAAGAAAAAAATAAACAGCTGTATAGTGAAGGCAGCCTTTCCTAGCTATTGAAAATTTGTCAAGTGAAGGTAACACTGCATTGATTTTTGTCTTCCTGACTTTAAAGATTCCGGCAGAGTCGCCAGTTTTGAGGGATGAAGCCTCCATCTATTTAGGAAGATCCCAGGCTCCCACCTTTATGAAAAAAAATTATAAGAAAGCATATTACACATAAATAACAAAGTAGATTAAAGATGACAAAATATTGCATCGTTAATTTGCTAAAAATAATATAAATAATTATATTAAAGATTATCTCGGACATCACCTAATGCCTTCAAGATACTGTGAGGCGAGGCAGGCACGCAGCGGTTTAGATCACTTTCCACTGCATTCAAACGAGCAGTCGGGTAAATTACTTACCACTTCATTACCATCACATTTCATTACGCACTTCATTACGTTGTACATCACTGCAATCACCACTTTGGGAACCCCCATCTGAAGTGTTGTTCTTTATTCCCATTTTGCCCATTCCTTCCATTTCCTCAAATCTCCACTGGTTTTTGATGAGTAGTGCAACTACTTCCCCTCTGCTCCCTCTGTCTTCCCTCATGATCTGTTATCCAGATGGAAAGATCGCATCTGTTATCATCCCCATGAGTTTTATTTCCCTGAGTGCTACAATGTCTGGGGATGCTTCCACGATTCTTTCCTGCCACTCCTCACATTCATTTGTACTTCCTTCTGTGTTCGTGTCACATAAGTTCAGCTTCTTTTTTAATTCTGTGGTCAGGAGGGGATGGGGGATCTGTAAGAGCTTAGGGAATGGGAGTGTGTATGGGAGTGGCTATGGGTATAGAGTGTATGGGAGTAGCTATGGGTATAGAGTGTATGGGAGTGGCTATGGGTATAGAGTGTATGGGAGTGGCTATGGGTATAGAGTGTATGGGAGTGGCTATGGGTATAGAGTGTTAGCGGTTTTCGATTAATTTGCTTGGTTGTAGTGGAATTCTTGGAGCTGAGTGTGTCTTTTGTGGGTTGTTTTGAGGGAGATTGTGTTTACTCTTCCTCCTGAATCTGAGTTTACTTGCCTGTCTTCATCCTTGACTCACTTTTCTGCCGCTTGCATCTTTGTATCCTCTCATATTCACCCGTAGGTAATTTTATGAGCCCGTTGGCTGTGCTTTCTTCAGCAGGATCCAGATTCTCACCATTTCTGACTTGAACATCAATCTGATTAGACGATTTCTTCCCCTGGAGAACCCCCCTATCCTCTGAAAATTTGTTACCTGGGTCATGTCATCCTGGCCTATCTCTTTCATGTTATTTTTCAATCTCCTTTCCTTCCCCCTATAGTCTTTCATTGTTAGTAGCCTCTTCGGCCCCCGAAGCCATTGAACAAAGACTGGCCTCTCCCTTTTATCTTCCCAATGCATTTCCTTTCGTATCTCATTATCTGATTTAAGCATTTCTACTGTTGCTTTCTTGGATCTCTTGATGCGATTGTTTATGTGTGTATGTGTATATGCTTGTGTGCCTAGGCGTGTGTGTGTGTGTGTACGTACTCGCCTAATTGTACTCCTCTAATTGTAGTTGCAGGGGTCGATCCATAGCTCCTGTCCCCTCTCTTCACTGGTCGTTACTAGGTTCACTCTCCCCCTGCTCTTTGAGCTTTATCATACCCCTTCTTAAAGCTATATGTGGATCCTGCCTCCACTACATCACTCTCCAGATTGCTCCACGTTCTGACATGACAGCTCTGTAGTTGAAGAAATACTTCCAAACATCCCTGTGGCTCGTATGAATTTTCAACTTCCAGTTGTGACCTGTTGTTGCTGTGTCACGTCTCTGAAACATTCCATCCCTATCCACTCTGTCTATTGCTGTCAGTATTTCATATATTATCATGTCACTTAATATCTCTCCTGTCTTCCAGTGTTGTCAGGTTGAGTTCACTCAACCTCTCCTCGAAGGACAAACTCCTCAGTTCCGGGAATAGTCCTGTTGCAAATCTTTTCCCTTTCTCTAATTTCTTGACGTGCTTTACCAGGTATGGGTTCCATACTGGTGCTGCATATTCCAGTATGAGCTTGACGTACACGGTGTACAGTGCCGTGAATGACTCCTTACTTAGATGACGAAACAGTGTTTTCAGTTTTGCCTGGCGCCCGTATGCTGCAGTAATTTGGCTAATGTGTGTGTCAGTAGTATCACCACCCCTTATACTTATTGTGGGTGGATACTCAGCCTCGGAGAAGAGAATAAGTGATACCCTAAATCATAAACCATGTTCTTCCACCCAACAAAACAAGCACACTACCCTGAAACTCCCTACGAGTTACTTCAGGGTCATGAAAAGCATACAAAATGTTTTGCCTCAGTCTCCTTATTCAACGGGACAATCCGTACTAAAGAGTAAACTAATTAGGATCGAAATTTACGGCTGACGTGAGGGGACTGTCTCTAGAGGGGTATTATGGAAATCTCTCTGGAGATAATGCAATTTTGGCCCATTGTAATTCTCGGTCGCTGTAATTAAGTGGGAGAGAGAGAGAGAGAGCGTGTGTCTGGAATCTGGGCTGTTGTACTGGTTATGAAGGTGGGAGGAGTTGCTTTGGTTTTATTTGTTTCGTACGTGATGCAGTGTTCGTATTGCTGGTGAGGTTTGTACTGTTCGCTTCTGTAGACTTAGCGGGGTTGGTAATTCTACTTCTTGTTGGTTGTGGTCGTGATTGTAGTATTTGTAATAGGTATTGTGCAGGTGGCTGTAGAATCAATAAGAGAATTCAGCAGGGATAGTAGGGACTGAAGTGTGGGTGATAATATTATGATTGAAATGGAAGTATATGGGTTAGGAGGTGTTGTAATGGTGCTCGTTGTGATAATACTGGTTGCCACTGTGGAAGAAATTTAAGTTGTTGATGTTGTGATTAAGGCACCGGAAATGCCATTATACTCTTGAGATCTATGATAAGAAAAAAACCATCTAACCGCTGCGGCAGTCACCACTTTCTTATTATTTTTGCCCAGACAATACTAGGAAGAAGCCAAACACCATAATATGGAGAGCAGTGCATACATAAAGCAGTGTGGAACTTCCCTCAGAAGGGAGACACAGTCTGCTACACACAACGGAAGCAACGATGGGTTTTATGGTATTGTTATATCATTAATTCTTTAATTTTTAGTGCAATTTTCTCGGAAAAATAAGCAAGACGTTATTTAATGCATTACTGAATCAGTAATTTGTTTATTAAACTTTGCATTTGCAAATTGTTTTATGTTCATTCTTAATGTAAAGTATTCCAGGACGGCAGTGAGTAACGGACGTTGATCTAGTCTTCTCTGCTGACCACGACCACTGTCTCCGTCAGTAAGTCTTAACACAGATAAATGATTCAGCCCTTCTAGGTTGAGGGACTGATTACCCCCTTCTTCTGATCTTTACTATTCTTCTTTGTATTGAACTAATTAACCCTCTGTGGTAAAGCATTTCCATAATAAAGATGCACACGTGTCTAATTTATCAGTGTAAATCTAAAAGTATAAATTAAAGCCTTCCATCTCAACTTTAATAAGACCTCCCTTTCTCACGTTATTAATATGCTGAGGAGAATTTGTACAAAAAAGAACGATGATCAATAAAATTTTATTTTATTTTAGTTTAGGCTTAATTCCAGTTACGAATCGTCAGTTCAGTCTAATGGAATAAATTAACATAAAATTATGAGATAGCAAAATTCCGTATATACGTTTACTATTTTATTGTACAAACAGTACATGATCCTGGACAGGATATTTACCCTGAGGGATGTTTTTCTCTTGGCGTATATATGTTAAGAGTTTAAATTTGATCCCGATTACAGTTATTTAAGTATACTTAAATAACTGTAATCGGGATCAAATTTAAACTCTTAACATATATACCATATATATATGTTAACATATATACTCTTAACATATATACCACAAAACAAGTATACTTGTTTTGTGGTAAAAAGGAACCGTGCAGCTTTATTGGCCCTGTTTAGGCCATTAGATTTTAACCACACCCCCTTCCCCCACTTTTAAATAATCATTAACTATTATCCTGACATTGATGATTTTTAACGATAAAAGTTAAAAATATCACGAATTTGGAAAACTGTTAATGCACATCGTATATCATTTCTAATGTTGCATTTTTTTACACAATGCAACCTCCCCCCCTCACACACACACAGATAGAATGACCACAACAACAGAAAACTCTATTCCATCTCCTACCAGTGCTGATGTCTCTAATTGACTGGTGAAGACTACTGCGCAGGCGAAACGTTTCATCAATAGTTCCAAGTGTTGCCCATGTGTCTTAGTCTTCAATCTATATTATATACTTTTATCAGACATTCCTGGCACAGCCACACCATGGCTTCTTCGTAGCAGGGATGTCTTTGGTAACTTTATTGCTGGCAATTGTTTAACCGGACCTCCTGCTACTAGTGAGTCCAGCTCACAGGTGACCTCATCTTCAGGTTGCTACTCACCATTCTCCTGTGAACAAGCCTCAGGCCACTTCTGTATTTTTCTAAGAGACTTATTATCTTGCCTCAAGGGTGATGAATTTATTACATCAACTGCCTCTCCACTTTGTCTAATGCGTCTTCCCTCAGTGTTAACATCTTCATAATCGACTAATAAAGCCTGCAGCGCAGTCGAAATGTTTCAGCAATATAGATTCTTAGTGTTGCCCGTGTATCTTACTCTCCATCTATTTTACAACTATAAAGGCTAGTTTTCATTCCCAGTGCTTAGGATTCTGAATTTTTATACATCGAACCTCATCTGCCATTGTTCGAACCATGGCATAAACTTGTCCAAGTCTTATTTTAGTTATTTCGTTCGTCAAGATCGTTAATGTAAACTACGAACAACAGTGGGCCTAAAATTGAAACTTGTGGAATACCACTTGTAACTGGCCGCCACTTAGAGTTCACCTCTGTTTCCTTTTGGTCAGTCTTGCTCGATCCAGTAACGGTATGGGAATATTTGGTTCAATGTTTTATTACAAATTTCTTGTATCAAGAACATAATACAACAGAATACTTTTATAATGTAATGAGGCTTGGTTGTGTGTGGATAAGGACTGAAAACAAGTAATAAGTAGCGTTATCCGAGTACCATATGTGCGCAGCAATGGCTCACTGGCCGATGTTAGGCTTGATCCTTTGTTCTAATACGTACTATTATTTTCGTCTAATTAGTTACTGAGTTTAATCAAAGACTTTGTAATTTCCATAAAATATTCGGATTACCCTAACTCATGCTACAGTATGAAAAAGACAAGATCAAAAGTATATATGGAAAATTACATTTACCTGGATGAATCTCATTACATACATACAAGTATATGGTAACAAAGATAATTATTATTTATCAAAGTTACAGAGACAAGCAGGAATTTTTAGGACACCTAGGTCGCAAAAATGTCTCCCTTCGATACCTACCATCTATCTCTCCACAAAGTTGCTCTAGACCTATATTAATTGCAAATGAAATGTACATACACACCAGGAATTCTGGTAAAATTATTATAATTTTTGTGGACTGTATATTAAAATTAATAAATGATTACATATACACATTTATATAACAGAAGGAGAAGTTATAATCATAACACTCACCAATCAGTCTGGAGATTACTGTGTATAATGCTCAAAAACCTCCCTCTAGCTAAATTTATGATGATAATACTGGCTAGAATTACAAACATAATTTAGATAGCTTATCTGAGGTTCCTGGAGCTGTCCTGTACATGCTCAAATTATGCAGAAATGCACATCCAACAATTTCGGCTCCTATTTGAGAGGTGTAAGCCCAATATAATCTCTATAGCGACGAAAATTCTTCTTATTTTCACTAACGTTTCCTTGGCTCATTCAAAAACATGGCGAATCCTCTCTGCTCGTCAGCGAAGGCGCCGAGCTTCCCATTTTTTATAATATAATTTTATTAAATATAATATATTTTATTAATTTACATACAAATACACTATTTTCGGAAAATATACTATATATTTTCCACAATGCGGCTGGGCGGAGTTCGTTGCTAAACGACTCAAATTTCTCCTTTCTTTAGTTACAGTGGTTCCCAAACTGGGGGTAAATTACCCCCTGGGGGTAATTTAACCATTTTTGGGGGGTAATGGAGGGGTGACAGAAAAAAAGTTATGAATTCTGAAAATCAAGAAAACAATGCGGTACCCGGTATGAGGATTATTGTTAACTTTGTCTTAGTATATAAAGTTGTAAAGTAAACCTATTATAAGTAAGTAATAAAGTTAAACCAAATAACAATAAACATCAAAAACTAATATACAGTATTAGAAAAGAAGAAATATATAGCTAAGTGTGTGTAAACCCAAAAGTATTATGACAAGTATGCTTCAGGACAAAAGTCTCTCAGTAGCCCAGATCGACCTGTCCAGTACGCGTCACTCACTTCCTGAGGCTGCCTCTATTTCACACTGTCAGTTTATCTGTGAGCATCAGCCGAGGTAGACATAAGCTGGTATGTATGTGTACTGCCCTGTGCAGTATATAGTTAGTATTTACCCACTGTTACTGTGAATTTGTAGCTATTATTAATTTTATATATAATGTATGTGTGGTTCTTACGTTTTCAATGGTTTTGCTAGGATTAGCAGAGTATGCGAGGCTGTATACGTTCACGTTTAGCCATATTTATCAATAATAACAACATTTTGTGAAAGGGGTAACATGCTTTATGTGGCATGTTAAATTGGGTAACAAGCTGAAAAAGTTTGGGAACCAATGCTTTAGTAGATGATTCCAGCTGGTTCTGGCTTGAGTGGCTGTTCTCCTAGTAGGTCTTACTACGATTTCATCTTCCTGCATCTCTTGGTCAGCATTACCTTCCATATCACTCATGTCACTTTCCCTTAGATTTTCATTTACATTTGATTGAATGCCATTTAATTCCAAGGGAATCAATTTATTTACTGTGTGTAAACTTTCTTGGTCACGACACAACACTTTGACATTCCGGACAACACCTTGTGTATCTGTGTATTATACCCATTATATTATACCCATATTATTATTATACCCATATTATTGCCCAGAGGCCACAATGTTCGATGTTGTTCAGTATCAATTATCACAATGTCACCTGTCTGAATGTTCTATCGATTTACTGCCTCTGTCGCACCATAAAAGTGTTCACGTAGTGTAAAATATTCCTTATGCCACACATTAGACCAATGATCAATTACTTTTTTAACATTTTAAATTTATCACACAACACTGCCGCATCATTGTAATCTTCATCACATTCTTCAGGATTATTTCTATAGACAGGGGCAGCTTCCAATTTCCTTCCACATATTAGGTGAGAAGGTGTTAATACATCTGCATCAGGTGTATCACTCATGTACGAGAGAGGCCTATTATTTATACGATTCTCCAGCCCCACTAACACTGCACGGAATTCTTCCAAATTAATTCTCTTTCGGTGTAGTACTTTACGGAGACACCTCTTCACTGTACCTATCAGTCTTTCGTACAGCCCCCCCTGCCAAGGGGCTCTAGGAGTAATAAATTTCCAGGTACACCCTCGCTGGGTTAACAGAGATTGAACATCATTACTATTATTTAATTCTATCAAGTGTTGAGCACCTGCTACAAAATTTGTGGCATTATCCGAAATCATCAATCTCCGATAGGATCTCCTAGCTGCAAATTTTCGAAACGGCTGTATAAACTGTTCTGCAGACAAGTCCTGAGCCATTTCTAAATGAACTGCCCTAGCAGCAGTACAAGTGAACAAGCATACATACACTTTCAATGGAACACCATCTGAAGTACCGGCTAAAATGATTGGACCACTATAGTCTATACCTGTTACATCAAATGGTTTCACTAATTGTACACGCTCCTTTGGCAATGGTGGAGGACCTGGGTACATATAGGATCTGGCATCCACACGGCGACATATTACACAAGATTTAATCACCCTTTTTACACTTTGCCGACCTTGTGGAATCCAGAAAGTTTCCATAATACAATTTAAGGTATCTTGTACCCCACCATGCATTACATTTTTATGGGCATTTAAAACAATTAAATTTGTTAGATGATGAGTTTTGGGCAGTAAGATAGGGTGTTTAGCATAATCACCCAATTCAGCATTTTGTAACCTACCTCTGCACCTAATTACATTGTTCTCTAAATACAGCCCCAATTTCTCTATTAAGGAACCTTTCACAATTTTACTTTCCATCATCAATTTAATCTTATTTCCATAGATTTCTTCCTGTACCATCTTTATCCAATATTCAAGAGGATGTGAAAACTTATATGAGATATTCATCTCATATAAGTATTGGAGTGGTGGTCACAGTAATTTCAACATGAGCAATATACCCCTTTTGTACAGGCCAATTAGCTTTATTTACCAATCAGCCCGGTCCTTTAAACCATGATACAGCATTTGCAAATTTAGCATAAGGTAAACCTCGAGACAAGAAATCAACTGGATTCTCCTCACTAGGTATATGATTAAATGTTAACATATGCTGACCCAAATTATTATACTTCTCTTGCATCTGATTAATTTCAGCGACTCTGTTTTGTATGTACACAATTTTACTGTTTCCATTACGAATCCATTGTAAGGATACCTCATTATCAGACCAAATTACAGTGTCGCTAATATTTATCTCCTGCAACTTATTTCTTATATAATTAGCTAATTTGACACCTACATAAATGGAGGGAGAGAGTATGGAGGAGGTGAATGTATTCAGATATTTGGGAGTGGACGTGTCAGCGGATAGGTCTATGAAAGATGAGGTGAATCATAGAATTGATGAGGGGAAAAGGGTGAGTGGTGCACTTAGGAGTCTGTGGAGACAAAGAACTTTGTCCTTGGAGGCAAAGAGGGGAATGTATGAGAGTATAGTTTTACTAATGCTCTTATATGGGTATGAAGCATGGGTGATGAATGTTGCAGCGAGGAGAAGGCTGGAGGCAGTGGAGATGTCATGTCTGAGGGCAATGTGTGGTGAGAATATAATGCAGAGAATTCGTAGTTTGGAAGTTAGGAGGAGGTGCGGGATTACCAAAACTGTTGTCCAGAGGGCTGAGGAAGGGTTGTTGAGGTGGTTCGGGCATGTAGAGAGAATGGAGCGAAACAGAATGACTTCAAGAGTGTATCAGTCTGTAGTGGAAGGAAGGCGGGGTAGGGGTCGGCCTAGGAAAGGTTGGAGGGAGGGGATAAAGGAGGTTTTGTGTGCGAGGGGCTTGGACTTCCAACAGGCATGCGTGAACGTGTTTGATAGGAGTGAATGGAGACAAATGGTTTTTAATACTTAATGTGCTGTTGGAGTGTGAGCAAAGTAACATTTATGAAAGGATTCAGGGAAACCGGCAGGCCAGACTTGAGTCTTGGAGATGGGAAGTACAGTGCCTGCACTCTGAAGGAGGGGTGTTAATGTTGCAGTTTAAAAACTGGTGTGTAAAGCACCCTTCTGGCAAGATAGTGATAGAGTGAATGATGGTGAAAGGTTTTCTTTTTCGGGTCACCCTGCCTTGGTGGCAATCGGCCAGTGTGTTAATAAAAAAAATAAATGGCTGTTAATTCCAAATGAGGTAAGGTACCTGATTTAATTGGAGACACTTTAGCCTTAGACATAACAAGAGAAATAACACTATTACATTGAAGGTAAGCAACTGCTCCATACTCCAATTTTGAAACATCACAAAAAATGTAGAGTATATTTTTCCCATCTGGTTTGGCCACCTGGCGTGGGAACTCCAACATTGGAATTTTTTCATAATCACCAATTAATTCATCCGACCTGTTAATGAATTCCTCAGGTAGAGTTTCATCCCAAGTACATTTAAGCGGAGTTCACCCACTGTATGAACTATAGAAGAGATTGGAAGAAATACGGCACTATTTTTACTGAATCCACTGCACGACTCATAATAATGCCAGTAGTTTACCCACGCTGTGGATATTAAAGCTTCCAGATTATTCATTATACCGTTTGTACATAGAACCTACGGTATTAGGTTCTCTGTACAAACGGTAAAGAGTTGGAGAGAAGCTACAAACGGCAAAATGTGTTGGAGGGAACCTATTACCCAAGGAAGTAGAGTAGGTTCTCTCCAACACGTTTGTAACATAGTTTACCTCTGAAGACAACTATAAATAAAAAAAATCTAAATGCAGCAGAAAAAAAAATTTACATGCAGATTATTTGAAACAAAAAAATGAGAAGTGGGACCGTAAGTAGATATAATCATTAAGCAAAATTACCTTCACTAACGTCTAAGTTTACAAAATTAAAAAAAAAATGGATATAAACTGGACAAGCTACAGAGAAGGTTTAGAAATCCAAAATATTGAATGTAAACAAGGACTATGTAGCTGTTTAGGACACTGGAACACAGACGCTAGTTCCGAAGCTAGTTTAAGATGGCCTCATCACAATGACATAGTACTAGAGGAAACATCAGTACTTGTAAAAATAACAGTTATTATCGTACTAGTTTAAGCCCAAACTTTGTTTCCAGCTTTCATATAAAATATTTATGCATGTATTCCTATGCAGCATGAAAAAAACTCAACATATTTTCATGCTTCCAGTGTAGCTGGAAGAAGAAAACAACTGGAATCTTCTAAACACACGTCACTTGTAAAACAGTATGGTAATACCTGCAAGATACGTATAGAGAAAAACACGTATATACAGTTCGAGACATTTATTAGAGGAAATGTTGCTTCACGAGTGATTTTTTCAGTCCTGAAGACACGTTTCCTGCAACATATGTCCTCAACTGTACCTGGAGTTTACCTGGAGAGAGTTCTGGGGGTCAAAGCCCCCGCGGCCCGGTCTGTGACCAAGTGTTTTTTTTTCCACGCAAGTAACTGTTACAAGTAACTTGACCTGTTACAAATAATTTGACCTGTTACAAGCAACTTGACCTGTTACAAATAGCTTGACCTGTTACGAGTAACTTGGCATGTTAGCTTGACCTGTTACAAGTAACTTGACCTGTTACAAATAACTTGACCTGTTACAAATAACTTGACCTGTTACAAGCAACTTGACCTGTTACAAATAGCTTGACCTGTTACAAGTAACTTGACCTGTTACAAGCAACTTGACCTGTTACAAGTAACTTGACCTGTTACAAGCAACTTGACCTGTTACAAATAGCTTGACCTGTTACAAGTAACTTGACCTGTTACAAATAGTTTGACATGTTACAAGTAACTTGACCTGTTACAAGCAACTTGACCTGTTACAAATAGCTTGACCTGTTACAAGTAACTTGACCTGTTACAAGCAACTTGACCTGTTACAAGTAACTTGACCTGTTACAAGCAACTTGACCTGTTACAAATAGCTTGACCTGTTACAAGTAACTTGACCTGTTACAAATAGTTTGACCTGTTACAAGTAACTTGACCTGTTACAAGCAACTTGACCTGTTACAAATAGCTTGACCTGTTACAAGTAACTTGACCTGTTACAAGTAACTTGACCTGTTACAAGTAACTTGACCTGTTACAAGTAACTTGACCTGTTACAAGTAACTTGACCTGTTACAAGTAACTTGAGCGTCTCACGTCATCGCCTGTCACATCTCTACTGTTCCTGCCTACTTTCTGTATTCGACTGAAGAAGCCTACTGTGTAGGCGAAACGTTTCGGAATAAAGTTGTCTAACTGTTGCATATGTGTCTTACCTAACAACATTGATATTTTGTTTATTGGATCTGTCTTATGATTTCCTCCTCTTATGCAACATCCTATGTGAGCCTCTTGAAGGACATATGCTGGATGTGGGTGGAGTTAGCCTAGTTACTACATCTATCGCCATGAGTTAGCCTAGTTACTACATCTATCGCCATGAGTTAGCCTAGTTACTACATCCATTGACATGTAATTTTTCTCCAAACAAACTTATACGTTACAACTGACATCCTGACCTGTTATCTTTTTCTTCTTCTGAAGAATAGTTTTCTATTTTTTTTCCTCACTCAGCGAATCTGTCTCCTGGGATTTTCTCCCAGGAGACAGATTCAATTCGGATTCAACAGATTCAACAGATTCAGACAGATTCAACAAATCAACTCGAGTGAGAGTTGATCATAATCTAATAATTTATTTCCAACATTGTCTTGAGAGATATATTTTTCATAGGTAGTAATGTTTCAGCAGAGAACATCAGTATTGACTATACAGTACAATGTTCTCTGCCATTCCACTTTATACCTGAACTGCTCATGTTACGTTATTTTTTTTTTTACACAGGGTTTGACAAGGTTAATTAAGGATCCCTAGCTTTATTGACAAGCTATTTACAGGTTAAGGATTCCTAACTTTATTGGCAAGCTAAGAGCTGTTACCTACATCAGCTCATTGGAAAGCATTTTTATTGTTATGAGACATACAAGTAGGGAACAGGATGAAGTTGGAGCCATCTGTGGGCCAGCATCTTCATTTGATCAAATGACGATATCTCGTTGACATCATAATGCTGCACGAATGTGTTCCATACTCGAGTCAACCTGGGTATATATGATCTCAGATGGAGTGATGTTCTGGAGAAGGGGACAGCCAGAGTGAAGTTGCTGCTTTCTGCCCGTCTTGTGGCATAAAAGCTTGTTTCTCGCTGTCCTCGAAGTGGATCCAAGTGTGGTACTTTGACAATTTTGGCCTTGTACATAACAGTAAGGCCACCCACATCCCTCCTATGTTGAAGGCTATGCTGAAATGACAGATCTATCCAGGATGGGTCCAGGCGAGAGATGAGACGTCTTGCTCTGTTCTCTACTCTGTCAAGCAGTCGCAGATGAGAGGGGGGGGGGGGGCAGGCAAACCAAGAAAGTGGAGCATACTCAAGGTGTGAGCGTACTTGTGCCTCGTACAGAATCTTGCAACCCCTACTGTCAAGCAGATGCGAGATACGGCGAAGTGGCTGCCTTATTTTCAAGATTTACAACATGGTTCTTCGTGGTTAGTTTGGAGTCAAATTTCACCTCAAGGTTATCAACTTCTTCTCCAAGTGCCAACACCCTCCCATTCATCCTTACTACTGCACCAGCATTACCATCATGGTGCCTAGAGACGATCATCATTTGCGTTTTCTCAGGTGCAAATGTTACTTGCCATCTATTTCCCCAAGCTGATATAGCTCTTAGCTGGTGATTGATGTAGCTTAAAGCAGCTGGCATTTCTTCTCTTGGATAAGTGAATATCAGTGTACAGTCATTTGCATATGCATGTGATTCTGAGATGAGATGAAGAAGGTCTTTGAAGTAGACATTCCATAACAATGGTCACAGCACGCTTCCTTGTGGAACATTTGCCCTAATAGGATGTCTTGCTGATTCCGTTCCATTGAGAACTACACTTAGAGATCTACCATGAAGGTAATCACTGAGGAGACATAGCGTAGAGCCTCCAATTCCCAGTGCTTGAAGGTTTTCTAAGAGACCCTGGTGCCACACCCGGTCGAAAGCACCAGCAATGTCCAGTGCTACCACACAGCTGACTTTGGATTCATCCAGTGACTGGTGCCACTTATTGGAGAGGTTTAACAACAGATCAGCAGCAGAGTAACCTTTCCTGAAACCATATTGACGATCACAAAGTAGTGAGTGGTAGTCAAAAAACTCTGTCATTTGTCTTGAGATTATTGTCTTAAGGATCTTACCAGTGATTAACAGGAGTGACACTGGTCTGTAGTTGCTAATTTCTGCTCTGCTCTTCCTTTTGTTAACAGGGACTGCACTTGCCTCTTTCCACAGAGAGGGCCATTTACACTGTACTTGACAGTGCTGAAAGATGCGAGTTAGAGGTGCTTCTAGTTGGTCTGCACATCTTCTCAGCAATCTTGGGCTCAACTTGTCTGGGCCAACAGCCTAATCTTGGTCAAGCGTTTTAAGAAGGAAATGCACCTCCTCCTGCTTTATTGTCACCACTGACAGTTTTGACACAGTTCTTGCAGCTTTCCAAGGAGGGTCCCTTGCTGGATCAGGAACTTGCATTTTGGTAGCAAAGTGTTCAGCAAAGAGGTCTGCCTTCTCTTGACGACTAGTAGAGGTAGTCCCCTCCTGCCGATTTAGAGGTGGAATGAGTTCATCAGGCTGATAACCTTGTTTGTCCTTGACCAGGGACCACCAGGTTTTGGAGCCTACCCTACCTGATGCTAGCTTTCTTTTTGTGTTCACTTCCCATTTAGCAATGGCCCACTTTTGAACGTCACCCATATGCCTACAGGCTTGCCTGTGCAAGTTCCTGTTATAGGTGGTAGGATGTCTCTTATACCTTCGTCATGCTTTGTACTTAGCATTAGCAGCCTCTCTACAACGAAAGCCAAACCAAGGCTGATCTGTAGGCTTCGTCACATATTGCTGGTGAGGAATGTGTTCTTGTTGTAGATTAGGGATGTGTCCAGTGAAGGCTTTCACTTGGTTGTCAACATCCCCTTGGAGAAGAGCATTCCAATCGGTGGTGGCGAGCTCAGAGCGAAGGGCTGGCCAATTACCTCTTTCCCACAACCAGGTTGTGCGTGTGTACTCCTCGCCTCGTTCTGTTGGAATCTTAAGTGTCGTAAAAACAGCCTTGTGGTCAGACGATCCAACGTAGCCGAGGGGTTGACAAGTGACTATGCCTTCTGCCAGATCACTCAAGGGAGGAGCCAGAGATGTGAGTACGGAAATCAACAAAGTTTCTCATGTCAAATACTGCAGGAAGGTCATCAAAGTCCCTCTGTATAAGGTGCTGGTTGAGGTCACTAACAATTATGATATGTTGACAGTTGTGTTGTAGCAGAAGGGAGTCCATATTTTCCATTAGGAAGTTGATGGGGTCTGCATGTTGCCACTGAGGTCTGTACATTGCACATGCTAGTACAGAGGTACTAGTGTTTATGCAGAGCTTGAGGAACATCATTTCAACATCAATGTGCTGGGCATGAACACTTTTAGAAAAGCACACAGCAACACCTCCTCCTTGCCCTTGCCTGTCTCTTCTCATCCATGAGGTGTAGCCAGCAATTCTTGCAAAATTTTCTGGAGTCCTGTCATCCAAAAATGTTTCAACAACAGCTATCATGTCGGGACGTCGAGTGTTCACAAAACTGTGTGTGAGCTCTCCAACATTAGTAATGAAACCTCTAATGTTGGCCGACAGGATGCTGATAGACTGGCTCCTCACATTTAATCCCTAGTTTTAAGTCTAATTATCCTCCCTAAACATCTTAAAACACCTCTTGTTGAATTACCCAAAACCATAATATAATTTTCAAACATTAAAAAACCGTCTTCCTACATCTTCCAAACATCCAGCTTTAATACCATTTATTACCCCCTCCTGAATTACTCTCTCTTTCTCTCTCTCTCTCTCTCTCTCTCTCTCTCTCTCTCTCTCTCTCTCTCTCTCTCTCTCTCTCTCTCTCTCTCTCTCTCTCTCTCTCTCTCGCTCTCTCTCTCTCTCTCTCTCTCTCTCTCTCTCTCTCTCTCTCTCTCTCTCTCTCTCTCTCTCTCTCTCTCTCTCTCTTATCCTCGTAACACCTCCATCTCCCTCCTGCTACGGTCCTCTCTTCTTCCTCTCTCATTCCTTCTGTTTTCATTCTCTTCTATTTCTTCCATACTCCTCCCAATCAAGGCAGACAAAATTCAGATCGCGTAAGGTGTTTCAGCAGAAAATATGTGCTGCTTTTGCGTAAACATAAATTCCTCGGTTGTAAATTTCAATCCATCTGCAGCTTAATTTGGAATTCTGGAATCTGCATGTTCTCATTCCTGATATATGCGATCAAGATATATATATATAATATATATATATATATATATATATATATATATATATATATATATATATATATATATATATATATATATATATATATATATATATATATATATATATATATATATATATATATATATATATATTACCTTTTACTGTTTCTTTTCTATGCCACGTTAAAATATAAATATTGACTGTCATGCTGTTGTTTCTGGGTTCATAAAAAAGACGTCAGGAAAAAACAGTTCAATATATAAGCAAACTTCACAGTATAAATATTAAAATCCCCAAGAAATATACACACATAATATTGACATATATACCAATGTATCTATACTGAAATTTTACTTAAATCCCTATTGTAGAGATTTTATTATTAGAGATTATTTATTGGAAGTGTAGATGCAAAATGATGTTTCTTTCACCGTCATGCAGTAGATAGTCTTTAACCCTAATCAGCCAGTTGAACAGAACAGGTTGAGGACTTTTGATTTAAGAAATAACACCTGAAACAAGGTGCCATAGAAGATGCAATATACAAAGATACAATATGCAAAGACACAATATACAAAGATAAAATATACAAAGGTACAATATAAAAAGATACAATATACAAAGTTATAATATACAATGTTACAATATACATAGAAACAATATACAAAGACACAAGATACAAAGAAACACTATACAAAGATAAAATATACAAAGGTACAATATACAAAGGTAAATATACATTTCAGTTTAAATTCTTGTTTCTGTGTGAGTTTGACGTAGCTCGACACAGCTTTGTTAATTGATGTTGCTCTTACTGCCTCCAGTTATTCTTAAATATTTAAATATTTTAATGATCTATGGCAGTATAGCATTTAAAATGTTCTTTGTACCACGTCTTAGATATCAGCCTCATTCGTCCAAGGACCTCTCCGAAAGTCTGCAAGGACCTCTCCGAACGTCTGCAAGGACCTCTCCGAACGTCTGCAAGGACCTCTCCGAACGTCTCCAAGGACCTGTCCGAACGTCTCCAAGGACCTGTCCGAACGTCTCCATCCAGTGAATCATATAAGTTCTTACTGAAAAACGTCACTGGCTTCTTCAGGCTCCACAATCTCTCAACTGGCTTCATCTGTACTTTTTGATGAATGAACTGCATAGGCTCAGGATTTTGTGGTAAATATAATATTCCTGCTGTTCGTGATTTCTTCGCCCCTCATTCTTTTTATCTTCTTTTACTGCTTCTTCATCAGTAAATACTATCAGACTCACATCTCTTCCTTCTTGTCTTCCGTCAACATTGATTCAAGAAATTACCGTATTAGAACTAGGACAGGAGACACATAACAACCAGTAACATGTCATAGATGGGTATGACGCTTGACACACTGTCTCTTATCAGGCTTCTAGGCTTCCGTCGTAATCTTCTTCCACTTGTCATGTGGAAGATGCCTACTATATCACGCTATTTAAGTTGTAATGTTGAGTCCTCTTTCTTATGTTTAATACATGTAAGCATTTACCATATATTTTTAACCTCTCTCTCTCTCTCTCTTCACAAAACCACAGCCATTATTTGTACGGGTTAAGACCGCCTTCAGCAAATAATTATCCTTTTAAGCAAACGTATTATAAATATTTATAAAACTTTCAAGATATAAAGGCTGTTAGCCTGTTAAGACAAGTTTAGAATTTAGATGGCTAGGATGTGTGTGTAACCCGACCACTGATAAATTACCTTTTAAGTTTCTTCTTCTTTTCAGATAAATAATAACATAATTTTCCCGGCTTAGATGCAGGTAAACCTTCACAATATATTATATTCTAAGGTTTCACCTGGATTGGGTTTTTACCTATGGATAAGTACGAGTATATACACAAGGTGTTCTCTCTACTTCGCTAAACCAAAGTGGACAGCAGGCAGGACAACGAAATTTATCTTGTAATAAACCACACCTATTATATAAATAAATAAATGAATAAATATATGATAAAGTGTGTATGTTTCGGCGGTTTCGTGACCCATCCTCTGTTAGTTAATGCGCGCACTTAATTCCTTGAAGGAGACTACTTGATGATAGTGATTGGCTATTAATTCAAGGAATTAGACGTCCCCTTCACATCCTTGGATCAAACCTGAAAGCTCCTCATCCCCAGGCGCTGTACGACTCCTGAAAGTTGTATCACTTCCTTCTGAATGTATTAATATAATTAGTGAAATTAAATATACAAATTAACACAAAGACTCTGAAATCATAATTCCCTCATTTAAAATAACAAATTAATACATACACAGTGTAAACCAATTTCAACTCAGCGTAGTAAACCAACTTTGAAAAGTAAAAGATTAATTATCACGTTATTGCATATTAATTATCACGTTATTGCATATTAATTATCACGTTATTGCATATTAATTATCACGTTATTGCATATTAATTATCACGTTATTGCATATTAATTATCACGTTATTACATATAGACCAACATGCTCCAGCACCTCAGTTGTGAAGCAGTGTGAAAGTTCTCAGGGTGTTGAAGGTCTGAAAATATTAACATTCACAGATTATGGTATAAAAGCGCCAACAAAATACAAATCCATCAAAAACTTTTTCCTGAGTAAGATACTCCAAGTTTGAAGCCCAACAGACGAAGCATTCTTCAGTTATTGCAAATAAATAAAATTTAAATGAATTGGCAAATTAAAATTTCATAATTAAAAATTAATGCGGATCTTTCTTCAAGGTAAACATACCAGTGATACAAGGTTAAAGCTGAGAATAAGTTTTATTTTCCAGCTATTGACAATATTCGCAATTCATCAAATTTGATTCCATGGAGCCTAAACTCCCAAAAAGATATCCGTTTTCTAAGATGTATCATAGGAAGCATTCTAAGAATATTGTTGGGTAGAAATATATTCAGTTTCTAGAACTGTAACTGACAAAAGTATACTTACACCCTCCAGTAACAATCCCAAAATATTTCTTCATAGGATACACCTGTGTTGAAAGTTGAAGCTCATAGAAGAGGCTTCCTCAAAGTGTCACACATTTTGAAAAATCAGGAACTGTTTATGTGAAATTAACAGAAGAGCGCAGGCAAATGCCAATACTTAGAAAAAAACTTTTCCTAATTACTCTATTTTTCAGCAGTTTTGAAAAAAAAATGAAGCTTGTCAGATGATGCATTCTAAGGTCATGGTAGGTAAGACACATAGGCAACAGTTAGGCAACTTTATTCCGAAACGTTTCGCCTACACAGTAGGCTTCTTCAGTCGAATACAGAAAGTAGGCAGGAACAGTAGAGATGTGAAGACGATGTAATCAGTCCATCACCCTTGAAGTCGTAGAATTCGAGGTTGTCAGTCCCTCGGCCTGGAGAAGTTCAGTTCCATAGTCAGGAACTATCTGAAGATCAAGTGACAGTGCGGAGACTTAAATACTGTCGGAAGGAGAGGTGAGAGGGACCTGACCTCTCAGTGGCTACACTCTCACTACTACTACTACTACTACTCTGCACCTCTCCTTCCGACAGTATTTAAGTCTCCGCACTGTCACTTGATCTTCAGATAGTTCCTGATTATGGAACTGAACTTCTCCAGGCCGAGGGACTGACAACCTCAAATTCTACGACTTCAAGGGTGATGGACTGATTACATCGTCTTCACATCTCTACTGTTCCTGCCTACTTTCTGTATTCGACTGAAGAAGCCTACTGTGTAGGCGAAACGTTTCGGAATAAAGTTGCCTAACTGTTGCCTATGTGTCTTACCTACCAACCTGTCGGTATTGTATACCATTTTGATGTTCATTCTAAGGTCATCAACGGAAACGGTGGAGGAAAAAATAACTGGATACATGTGCAAAACCTGAATGAAAATTTAAAAAAAAATACTGATTTAAGGAGAGGAGAGAGAAAGAGAGAGAGAGAGAGAGAGAGAGGAGAGAGAGAGAGAGAGAGAGAGAGAGAGAGAGAGAGAGAGAGAGAGAGAGAGAGAGAGAGAGAGAGAGAGAGAGAGAGAGAGAGAGAGAGAGAGAGAGAGAGAGAGAGATTTTGGGAGATGTTAAGCAAGTCTTTGGGAAGTTTTGAACCAAAGGAGAAAGTAGTTGTGGTATGGGACATGAATGTTAAAGTGGATAAAACTGTTATAGAGGGTGTGGTAGGTAAGTATGTGGTGCCAGGTGTAAATGATAATGGCAGCCTTAGACTGAACTTTGTATAGAAAGGAGTTTGTTAATAGGTAATACATATTTTAAGAAAAAAAAAAGGTTGAATAAGTATACAAGATATGATATAGGGAGTAATGACAGTAAAGACTGATGGGTAGACTTCTGGATGTGTATGTTTAAAGAGGAGTCAAAAAATATAAGATAATTTTTTAGTTGTAGCTACAGTGAGAGTAGAAGGTAACTGGGAAACAAGGAGAATGGCATCAGCAAGTAAGAGAGAGATGAAGGTTTATAAACTAAACGAGGAAGCAGTTAGGTTAAGATACAAACAACTAATGGAAATGGGTTGGCTAGTAAGAGTATAGGCAATGAGGTTGCTGAGGCATGTAATGGTTTTAAGAAAGTTGTGGTAGAGTGTTCAGCAGAAGTTTGTGGTTATGGGAGAGTGGGTGTGGGAGGGAAGAAGAGTGACTGGTGGAATGCTGAGAGTAAAGAGAGTAGTAAAGTAGAAAAAGTTTGCTTATGAGAGGTTTCTGCAGCAAAGTAGAAGTGATGCAAAGAGGGAGGCAAATAGGGAGAGAAAAAGAGAGGTTAAGAGAATGGAGTAGGAATGTAAAAGGAGAGCAAATTTTAGAGTGGGTGGGATTGTATCGCAAATTTTGTTGAGAAATAGAAAACGAATTGGAGTTTAGAATAATAAGATAACAAAACCTATGGAACGAATGGATTTGACAGGTAAAAAAAAAGAGAGGAAAGTTATTAGACGGAATGTTGGAAATATCGGAAAATTGGAGTGAATATTTTGCGAAACTGTGATTTTGTGCATTGAGCAGGGAGGTATAACATCTTGAAGGAGTGAGGAAGATACAGTTGTGAGTGGTGGGAAGATGCATGGGACAGTGGGAAGAATGGAAGGGGGTAAAGCAGCTGTGATTAATGGGATAAAGACAGAAATGTTAAAAGCAGGCAGGCATATAGTTTTGGAATGGTTGGTGCTTTTATTTAATAAATTTATGGAAGAGGGGAATGACAGAGAGCATGGGTAGTTCCTTTGTATAAAGGAAAAGGGACGAAAGAGAGTGGGAAGTTAGAGGACACTAAGCATGTTGAATTTACTTTGTAAAGTGAAGGTAGAATTATTATTGATAGAATTAAGAGTAAGACAGAGAGCAGATGAACATGGAAGAATATAGGATGTGTAGAGCAAATGTTTACAGTGAAGTATATAGGTGAACAGTATATAGATAAGGGTGAAGAGTTTTTTTTTTTTTTTTTTTTGCATATATGGACTTAGAAAAGGCATACGAAAGAGTAGATATGAGAGCAGAGTGGCAGATGTTGCAGATATGTGGAATATGTAGTAGGTTACTGAGAGCAGTTAAGAGTTTTTACGAGGATGGTGAGGCTCAGGGAGTATGTAGGAAAGAGGGAGACTATTTCCGAATAAAAGTAAGAAAAGTGAATACTTGGGTGATGGCAAGGGGTAAGGAATTAAGAATCGAACTGAAACTGAGAGTTGCCACAGTTGCTTTTTGCTGATTACCCTGTGCAAATTAAAAGTGATCATATGTAATCAAAGATTAAATATCATATTGGAAAGTGATAATTTGGAGGAAGTGAATGTATTCAGATATTTGGGAGTGGACGTGTCAGTAGATGGATCTATGAAAAATAAGGTGAATCATATAACTGATAAGGGGGAAAATGTGCGTGGAACACGGAGGTGTTTGTTAAGACATAGGACGTTATCCATGGATGCAAAGAGAGAAATGCATGAGAGGGTAAGATAGAGGCAGTGGCGATGTGTGTCTCTGAGCTCAATATGAAATATGAATATAATTCAGAGAATTCCTAACTTAGAGATAAGTGTTGAGGGAGTTTCTAAAAGTATTATCCAGAGAACAGAGGAAGGATTGTTGAGGAGGTTAAGACATTTAGAGAGGGGGGAACAAAACAGAATAACTTGGAGAGCGAATAAATCTATAGTGGAAGGAAGGCGAGGTAGTGGTTGCCCTAGTAAAGGTTAAAGGGAGGGGGTAAAGGTGGTTCTGTGTGCGAGGAGCTTGGACTTGAGTGAGTGAGTTAGACAGGAGCGAGTGGAGACAAATGGTTTTATGACTTGATGTTCTGTTGGAGTGCGAAAAGAGAAACATTGATGAAGGGACTCAGGGAAACAGGCTATCTTGAATTTAGTCGTGAATGAAGGGGTATTGATATGGTCCAGTTTCTATAATTGTAGTGTAGGCATCCTTCTGGCAAGACAGTGTGAAACAGCCGATGTGGCTAAAGCTCCTGCTTCACACACGGAGGGCCCGGGTTCGATTCCCGGCGGGTGGAAACATTCCGACACGTTTCCTTACACCTGTTGTCCTGTTCACCTAGCAGCAAATAGGTACCTGGG
This sequence comes from Cherax quadricarinatus, assembly GCF_038502225.1. Lineage (NCBI taxonomy): Eukaryota > Metazoa > Arthropoda > Malacostraca > Decapoda > Parastacidae > Cherax > Cherax quadricarinatus. The sequence goes on along the minus strand of NC_091325.1, from coordinate 32,373,554 downwards.
TGTTAGTCGACTGGTGTGGGTCGCATCCTGGGGGACAAGATTAAGGACCCCAATGGAAATAAGTTAGACAGTCCTCGATGACGCACTGACTTTCTTGGGTTATCCTGGGTGGCTAACCCTCCGGGGTTAAAAATCCGAACGAAATCTTATCTTATCTTAATTTTTGCTGTTTTATGAAACTGGGCTTTGCATACTTCCTGTGGACTACGATACAATAAATGCAGAGTGGTGAAGCATTCCAAAATTATCGCATGAGAAAATTTCAATTTTCTCATGCAACTGGCACCTGGCACCTGGCACCTACGCAACCCAGATTAATTCCAAAAATATCATGTCACGTATGAAATTTGAAGCTGATTAGAAAACGCCTTCCCCAGTTTCTCCATGGAAATCTATTTTCTTAATGAATTTTGCAAACGAACACTTTCACAGCTTGAAGTTAACTCACCTCATACAATTAATAAAGTCGATCATTTATCCGAAGACAAGATTTTCCCTAGGTACCTAGCTCTAGTCAAGCTTGGAAACGTCCACTAGGTTGGATCTAGGCGCTCTCCATTGGTACGTTACCGTCCATCGTGGTTTGGAGTCTCTCAGCTTTTATAATGTTTTGGTTTCTATACTTTGCACGGAGAAGCATGTTTAACTGATAGCTCATTAGTACGCCTTTTGTTATCCGCTTAGTGACTTTTAAGCTCAAGACTTGACCAGATCATTAACTCTTCCCCTTCATACCTAATCATCGTTCCTATATTTTGATTAATTATCCTGTCTTCTTCCTACGTGAGTTCTTCCTCTCTTCTCTTGTTTTTGAAAACTACATCCACTGTTATTTCTTCAACTTCTACTACTATTTCTTCGCTAACACTGCACTACATGCCCCCCTTCTGTCATTACCATAACTACTGTCGCATAGGCCCTTACATCACTGTTGCGCTATTTCTGCTTCTAATACTATTACTACTGCTACTACCACTACTACTATTATTAACTACTACTGCTATGATATTATTTCCTTCTCCCTTTCTACCTCTCCCATCCTCCGCCTTCCTCTCATTATATTCTGGTTCCCCTCTCTCATTTATCTGTTTTACCAAGTCGGACTGAAACGTCTTCATAAGCTTCAGTTACCCATGTCTCCGACAACTAACTACATGATAACCACCTGGTGGTTCACAATTACACTCACTCACCCACTGACTATAAACCCAGAAATACTAAACTTAGTTTTAAAATAATAAATCCTAACTAGTCATAAGTTTGCCTATGATACTCCAATATAGACACTTTGTATTGTGCCAAAACAAAAGCATTCACATTGCTAAACTCACAAATTATGATGTAGTCACTTAGCCTTAATACCATAATCTGTAAGGATTTAATGATCGACACCATGCCTACCCCTTCTAGGGCAGGGTAGGTGCCTGAGCCCGAGCTTGCAGCTTACAAGCCTGTCATTCCCATTAGGCCCCTTGGGGCGGGGATGGCAGACCAGAGAGGCCTAGCTTGTGGCTAGGCCTGGGGACAGTTGGTCCCAAAGATGAGAAGGTACTTGTGCCTCCTCCCATGGGAGACTTAGGTCTCAGACACTCCCTAAAGAGGGAGCCAAGGCCGGGCCACCACTTGGAAAAGGCCCGGGCCGGGAGAATACCGGCTAATCTTTAATAATAATTTTTTTTTTTTTTATTTTTTTTTATCTTTTATTTAAAACATTACAATACAAGGTGGAAATTATATTAAAAGGTACACAAAATGAGTTAAATCACAAATTCCCAATTCACCCTTACAAAAATGATTACAACAGACAAAAGTGTTCTGACACCCTAACACCACACACCATATACACCCAGTTATACCAGAGTTATATACCTGTGAAGGCTGAAACTTTTGCCACAATTTCACCCCCCCCCCTCCCGCCAAATATAACCATCACCAACCTGACTGCATCTTAACTTAACATTAAAGGATACATAGTAATTACACTATCATGAGTGATACAGTAACATCTTAGACACAAAAATATTAATAACAATTAAATGGGATATATGTCATTACTTAACACAATGACACCTCAACCTGGTGAAAGGAACCCCAAAAGTTTAATTTTTCTAAGAAGGTTGCAACAATGAATGTCAACTCTCAAAGGCAACTTATGTGCATTTATCTTAGCATGTAAACCCTATTCATGCAACATAGTATATAAATAAAACTTTATATTATGAAAAACATCACAGAATACAAAGGTATAAAGTATAAACCCAGCCATGTAGCGGCTACACGCAAAAAATTCCACATACTTCCCTAACACACATGAAACAAAATTTTTGTGACAACTGCACCTAAACACAACTCACATCATATGACTTAAGACTGCTATGTACGTAGATAACAACATAATAATATGACTTAAGACTGCTATGTACATAGCTAACAACATAATAATATGACTTAAGACTGCTATGTACGTAGATAACAACATAATAATATGACTTAAGACTGCTATGTACATAGATAACAACATAATAATATGACTTAAGACTGCTATGTACATAGATAACATAATAATATGACTTAAGACTGCTATGTACATAGATAACAACATAATAATATGACTTAAGACTGCTATGTACATAGATGACACCATAATAAATCTAATTTGAATGGATCACAGTTGATCAATCAGCCTTCACATATCAGGCGTTAGAGAGTAATTCTCATAGTACAAGTCCAAGTCCAACTTGCGTGTAGTCCCATCTTGCTACATACAATAATATGCGTATTATCTACACATAATACTAACACACTGGACAAGCAACTGTCCATCACTTCAAATCAATATGCTGCCCTACCCTCACTCTGCACAGTGATGTAGGCAACCCCCCCCCCCTTGAATACCTTATCCATCATTCACTACTACCTTGAAGGAACATGAGTACTATATGTATAGCGTATAGTCCATGACACAAAAAACTGGCCAGCTCCACAGGTGCTAGCACCCTTGGTCCATACATTATTCACTCACGCATCACTCATCCAACACACACGCAAACATTTGTTGTCATCCATTACCAGGGAGGGGACCCTGTTTTCACCCATGACTTCCCTACCCCAGCAACACTTTCCAATCGTACCCTCCCCTCCCTCGTATATTACAAGTCTAATAAAACCTGTAACGTAAGTTGCCTATATTCCTCTGAAAAATCCCTCACCCACCTCCTCCCATAAATTTCCTTATTTCTACATACCGTTTTATAGAACGTTACCGCTAACACCCTCCTCTTCACCTCACTAACCCGTTTCCCCCGCAATCCCCACACTATATATATATATATAATCTGCCATAATGTACCCCACAGCTCTGATTACACTTTCCTCCCAACCCCCCACGTCGAGACTTAATGCTCTCAATACAGAAATTCCTTGACCTCCTATCCTATTTATCACCCTATTTAACCACCCCTTGACACTCCTCAGTCCGTCACAAAAATATACTACATGAAAAGCCGACTCCTCCCCACCACACGTCCCGCACTCCCCCCCCCGTCAACGACTCGTCTATCCCGTAGAACCACACCCGACGGTAAAATGCCGTGCAGAAAACGATACATTACATCCCGAACACGAGGTTGCAACCTCATTCTTTAATAATAATAAGGATTTAATGTTAAGAATTAATCTAAGTCTGCCCGAAATGCCTAGCCATGCTAGGTGTCCTAGTGCCCACCTCTGTAATTAGTATTTTATAACATGTAAACCACACAATACCCAAAACCTGTAAACCCCACATTGTAACCCTTATAGAGAATAAACTTGAATTGAATTGAATTGAAGTGAATGTGCGGATTATAAGAGTATTGTTCCAGTCGCCTTTTAATTTTTTACTTCTGGCACTGGTGCCGTCACCTGACCTTCACCAGTGACCTATTTCTTCTTCTACTCGCTACCTCTACTCTATAATTCTTCTGTATTATTTGATAGGATCAAAGATCCAAGTACAGAATAGTTTCCAATAAAGATGTGCTAGGTGTTTGCACTGGAGTCCTCTCATCCATATTGCTGATATCGTGTATATACTGTGTCAATGACAGCTGCTTATAGATGGTACCAGAGAATTGAACGGAGCTTAATCAAAGAGACAAGTTATTTGCAGTAAATCCACTTGGCGATGATGGTATCATGTGTTATCACCAGCAAGTGGGTAGAGCAATCCAGAAATAATAAATTTTCTTGATGTTTCACCCCAACAACAGTTTATTTTACATTAAATGTTTCTACATCTTAAATTTAGAAATTGCATTAATTTCTTTCACAGATGCAAATTTGAATATAAACCAGGATAATGCAATTACATGTACCCTATATACAATGTAAAATATAAATTGTGTATCATAGTACCTTACATAGTATATTATACATGACATAATTAATGACAATGCAATTTGCTACAAAAAACTAATATATCTTACAATACTATTAAATCGGACATAATACAATTTCTCGAAATTTCATAAAGAAACAAATGTTACAACCATATATATAATATTTCCGCAACAGAATTGTTACCGCTTCGACGAGAGGTTCTTCATATTTCCATCTGATTTCCTGTGCATAGTTACACATGAGGAAGAGTTTTGTAAAGATATCAGATTATTTCCCGGAGTTCTAGGATGAATCTCCATAAGTATTTAGCCTGTAATTAAGATCGCCTCTGACTGGGCTTAGGGATCAATTATCTGTTTACAGGGGTAACAATTATCTGTTTACAGGGGTAACAATTATCTGTTTACAGGGGTAACAATTATCTGTTTACAGGGGTAACAATTATCTGTTTAAAGGGGTAACAATTATCTGTTTACAGGGGTAACAATTATCTGTTTACAGTGGTAACAATTATCTGTTTACAGGGGTAACAATTATCTGTTTACAGTGGTAACAATTATCTGTTTACAGGGGTAACGAAGAGAACTATCAATGTGACAGCTTTCTAAACACTATACGTACATGCTGTCCAAGTACATTTATTCCGTATAAAGAAATTAGATCGAATAGAAATGACCATAAATGAATGAATAATGAGTCTGATTTCTTTTAGGGCAAAAGAAAGGAATTTATAGGAGCGTCCAAAGATGTGAGGGTTATATATGAATCAATATTTTTTACTTTAAGAGGGACGTTAAAAAGGGGATACGAATAGATAAACGGGACTACGAAATTAAATTTGCTAGGGATTCGAAAACTAACCCAAAAGTTTTTTCCAGGTTTATTGAACAAAAGTTAGAGACAAGATAGGTCCCCTTAAAAATAACTCTGGGCATCTTACTGACAAGGAAACTGAAATATGCTCGATTTTTAATAATTAATTTCTCTCAGTTTTCACACAGTAGGAACACACTAACAATATCCAATTAATTAATTTTTATATTGGGCCCGAAGAAAATAAATTATTTAATATAACACTCACTAGCGAAATGGTTATGAAACAAGCAGACCGACTGAAACAAAATAAATCACCGGGTCCTGATGAGCTTTTTTCAAGAGTTCTTTAAGGAATGCTAAATGGAACTCTGTGAACCATTGAGTAATATTTTTAATTTACTCTTCAAACAGGTGTAGTGTCTGAAATGTGGAAGATGGCCCATGTATTTCCTATTTATAAAGCAGGGGACAAGTCATTACCGTCAAATTACCTCCGAGTAAGCCTAACCTCAACTGTAGGCAAATTATTAGTCAATTATAGCTGTTAATATAGGAAGCCATCTTGATATGCATAATTTGATTAATGTTAAACCATACCCCCGGCCGGGATTGAACCCGCGGTCATAGAGTCTCAATCGTGTCATTACGATTTCTTGAGTCTCTTTGATTAATGTTACTCTGAATGGATACACGAGAGGCCGTTCCTGCTTGACTAATTTACTAACTTTCTTCAGTAAAGCTTTAGAGGCTGTTGATCATGATTAAGAATTCGATATTCTTTATTTGGGTTTTAGTAAGGCTTTTGATAGACTACCACATCAGAGACTGTTAAAGAAAGAGGTAGCTTTTGTCATTGAGGGAAAAGTGCTGTCATGGATCGAGTCATGGCTCACCAATAGGAAGCAGAGAGTGTGCATCAATGGGGTTAAATCTGAGTGGGGATCTGTAACAAGTGCCGTTCCACAGAAATCAGTTTTAGGCCCATTGATGAGGGAATTACTGGAAATATAAACACTTATGCAGTATAATGTGATCCTTTATTGACGACGTTTCGCCCATGCACTGGCCTTTATCAAGTCACAAACGGATCTACCTGGGTGAAAGATACGTGAGTATTTATAGGATGGCTTCAGGTGGAGAATGTTGCATGTGACAATCTTCCGAGAAGGGTTATAGAGTCTAGAACCTTGGGTAGCTTTAAAAAGAGACTGGATAAGTATATGAGTAGACCTTCTGCAGTGTTCCTCCATTCTCATGTTCTTATGTGGAATAGTGATAAAGAAATTTCTTGGCAAGGAGTTCAGCTGAGTTAGAGAAGCCGTTGATCTGGTTGAAGTTGGATGCACAGATAAGTGATGATTCTAGGATTCTTCAGTATTGAGTGTTGTCTTCTCTGGCGATAAATCATGCGTTTCTGTAGATGATTAAATGGTTGTGCGAATTTCGGTGTTGAACACAGGCATTTCTTGGATCGTCAGATTTGCCTTCGTACTGATGTTCTGAAATACGTGTTTGGAGGTCTCTGGATGTTTCGCCTATGTATAATTTGCTGCAGCCATTACAAGGGATTGTGTATACCCCTGTAGGGTAGTGAAGCTTGTCCTGTCTATTACTGGTAATGTCCTTGATGGTGGTGGATGTGGAGGTTGATACTTGGAATGAGGTACTGGAAAACATGTTGGAAACGTGTTTGGCAATGGAGTTGGTGGGGAGGACTATGTATCTCTTCTCGGCAGTGTCTTCTCTGGGTGTGTTGAAGATGCTTAATGCCGGTTGTTTGCCAGTCTAGCAAGTTACTGATGAAAAATGAAAATTAAAATTATCTTATGCGATAATTTTGGAATGCGTTACCCCTCTGTGTTTATTGTATCGTAGTCCACAGGAAGTATGCAAAGCCCAGTTTCATAAAACAGAAAAAAATTAAACATTTATGTTTACTAATTGTTAAGAATTTATTTTGTTTAAACACATCGGCTGTTTCACACTCTCTTGCCAGAAGGATGCCTAAACTACAGTTAAAGAACAGCACCATATCAATACCCTTCATTCATGACTCAAGTCCGGCTAACCTGTTTCCCCGAATCCTATCATCAATGTTATTCTTCTCACACTCCAACAGAACATCAAGTCCTAAAATCCATTTGTCTCCCCCCGCCCCTATCTAAAACACTCACTCAAGTCTAAGCCCCTTGCATACAAAACCACCTTTACCCCGTCTCTTTACCCTTTCCTTGGGCAACCCCTACGTCACCTTCTTTCTACTACAGATTTATTCGCTCTCCATATCATTCTGTTTTGTTTCGTTCTTTCCAAATGTCTTGACCTCTTCTACATGTCATGATGCCTGCCCTCTGGATAATACATTTAGAAACCCCACACCTCTTTTTAATCTCCAAGCTACAGAATCTCTGAATTATATTCAAACTACACATCGGGCTCAGAGCAACATTGGACGCCTGGAGAAGAACCCGGGCCGGAAGTACCGGCAAATCCCTAATGAATGAAGAACAACATTGCCACTGCTTCAAGCTTATACTCTTATGCATTTCCCCTCTTTGTTTCCATGGAAAACGTTATTTGTCTCCACAAACACCACAGTGATCTATTCACCCTTTTCCACACAACGGTTCTATAATTCACCTTATTTTTTCATAGACCCATCTGCTGACAAGTCCACTCCCAAATATTTGAATACATTCACTTCCTCCACACTCCCTCTTTTCAATCTTTCATTACATATTTTTTTTTTGTTATCCTCGTCATCATGCTCTTTCCTATGTTCACCCTTAATTTCCTTCTTTTACATACCCTCCCAAAAGCACAGTGTAATCAGCAAAAAGCAAATGTAACAATTCTCAGTTTCTGTTCAATTTTGTACCTCTTAATTCCACACCTCTTGCCAACACTCGAGCAATCACTTCTCTTACAACCCCATCTGTAAATATATTGAACCATGATTACATCACTCATCTCTGTCTAAGGCCTAACCATATCTGTCTTTATCCCATTAATCCCATCTGCTTTACCCCCTTCCATTCTACCTACTGCCTCATGCACCTCCCCCACACTCACAAGTGGCTTTTTCTCACTCCTACAAGATGTAATACCTCCCTTCTCAATGCACCAAATCACAGCTTCCTTATCTTTGTCAACATTTAACAGTTCCTCTAAATATTCACTCTATCTTTCCGATTCTTCAGACTCTCCATCTCAAACTCTCCTCTCCTATTTTTAACTTTCAAATCCATTCATTCCAGAGGTTTCCTTATTATTCTCATGCCACTTCTTTTTCTATTTCTCAGCAAAATTTATTGATATTATCTCACCCATTCTATAATTTGCTCTCATTTTACATTCCTTCACCATTTTCTTAACCTCGATACGATACGATAGGACTCACAGGTAAGTACCCACAAGGGGCGAGGGGCAAGTGGGGACAGTGCGAAGAATAGACGGTGAGAGGAATGTCTGGAGTCGAAGAGAGAAGAGTCAGGACTAAACCCAACTGCTAAGCCTGAATGACGATGATGAAAGACGATGTAGACAACAGGAGCTCTGCAGGAGCTGAAAAAATCTCCTTTTCTCTTCATATTCTTCTCCCTCTTTGCATCATTTCCACATTGCCACAAAAACCTCTCATATCCTAACTTTTTCTGCTTTACTGCTCTCTTTACTCTCATCTTTCCACCAATCACTCTTCTTCCCTCCCACAATCTCTTTCCTGTAAACATAAACTTCTTCTGAACACTAACACAACTTAAATCTATCCCATACCTCAGCCACCTCATTTTCTATACTCTCATTAGCCAACCATTTTCCAGTAGTTCTTTATATCTTACCGAAACTATCTCCTACTTTAGTTTATAAACCTTCACCTCTCTCTTACTTGCTGATGCCATTTTTCTTGTTTCCCAGTTACCTTCTACTCTCACTGTAACTACAACTAAAACATATATGATATATCTATGGCCCCTCTATAAACATGCAAATCCTGAAGGGAGGATGGCTAAATTCCTGGAAAGAAAAAGAAATCGAAAATTTTGGAAAAAAATGCTTTCTTATTGAAAAATCATGCATAATTCTGGCAAAATTTTCATGCAATCAACTTGTTTCTATCATATTTCTAAGTATCTTTTCTAAAAATGTCATTTTTTTGTTCTTGCTGCCATCAAGAGGACATGATGCCAATTTGTGGATTTTTTAACTCCATAACTTAGGATTTTTATGATTGTTTCTTTTCTAATACACTACATGGCATCTTCTTTGTGGACTATATACAATTGCAGAGGATGATAGCAGCTCAGTCGCCTGTGAGCTACCGACATGAGGGATGGGTGTTCCTTGTGCTGAGATTTTGCGTGCCTTGACCGTAGAGTTTTACAGAAAATGAAAATTTGTAACTCAGGAATAAGTTATTGATATTTGTAGCCACACTTTTCGAGAACATCTACATAACCTTCTCCACGGCTACTACAACTAACCCATCCCTTTGGGTATGACCTACTTCTACTGGGAAATCCCACGTACTAATGACTATGCACTTGTCTGCTACACGTCCCTATCTGCTGACGCCTATATAAGTGAAAGTCTACCTGCCTGTGTTCCAGAATCTCTATGATCATGGTGCTCTCCACACCAACTCCAAGGCTGAGGGATTCATTACCACATCTTTTGCATATAGTTCTACTGGTTTCTAGTTATGTCCTAGAATCTGTATTGATAAAGCCACTGAATGGCAAAACGTCTACAATAAAGATAACCAGATGTAGCACATGTGTCTTAACTTTCAAAAGGGAAGCTCATGGTGCCACTGGTAAGTTAAGAGGAACCATTGTTTCGTGGTGCCACTGGTCTGGCATCATGAACAAAGGCTTCATGCAACCACTGGTCTGGTACATGAACACAAATGTCATGCTGCGAACGGTCTAGGATTATGAAGACAAGTTAGTGCTGTCACTAGTCTGGGATCATGAATATAAGGCTCATGCAGTTTCTGGTCATGCATCATGAACACAAGTTAATTGCTGCCACTGGTCTGGTATCATGAAGACAAGGATCATGTAGCCACTGGTCTGGTATCATGAAGACAAGGATCATGCAGCCACTGGTCTGGTATCATGAAGACAAGGATCATGCAGCCACTGGTCTGGTATCATGAACACAAGGATCATGTAGCCACTGGTCTGGTATCATGAACACAAAGATCATGTAGCCACTGGTCTGGTATCATGAACACAAGGATCATGTAGCCACTGGTCTGGTATCATGAAGACAAGGATCATGTAGCCACTGGTCTGGTATCATGAAGACAAGGATCATGCAGCCACTGGTCTGGTATCATGAAGATAAGGATCATGCAGCCACTGGTCTGGTATTATGAAGACAAGGATCATGCAGCCACTGGTCCGGTATCATGAAGATAAGGATCATGCAGCCACTGGTCTGGTATCATGAAGACAAGGATCATGCAGCCACTAGTCTGGTATCATGAAGATAAGGATCATGCAGCCACTGGTCTGGCATCAGGAAGATAAGGATCATGCAGCCACTGGTCTGGTATCATGAAGACAAGGATCATGCAGCCACTGGTCTTGTATTATGAAGACAAGGATCATGCAGCCACTGGTCTTGTATTATGAAGACAAGTATCATGCAGCCACTGGTCTGGTATCATAAAGATAAGTATCATGCAGCCACTGGTCTTGTATTATGAAGACAAGCAGATCATGTAGACAAGGATCTCTGGTCTGGTATCATGAAGACAAGTATCATGCAGCCACTGGTCTGGTATCATGAAGACAAGGATCATGCAGCCACTGGTCTGGTATCATGAAGACAAGGATCATGCTGTCACTGGTCTGGTATCATGAAGACAAGGATCATGTAGCCACTGGTCTGGTATCATGAAGACAAGGATCATGTAGCCACTGGTCTGGTATCATGAAGACAAGGATCATGTAGCCACTGGTCTGGTATCATGAAGACAAGTATCATGCAGCCACTGGTCTTGTATTATGAAGACAAGGATCATGCAGCCACTGGTCTAGTATCATGAAGACAAGTAACATGCAGCCACTGGTCTGGTATCATGAAGACAAGGATCATGCAGCCACTGGTCTGGTATCATGAAGACAAGGATCATGCAGCCACTGGTCTGGTATCATGAAGACAAGGATCATGCAGCCACTGGTCTGGTATCATGAAGACAAGTATCATGCAGCCACTGGTCTTGTATTATGAAGACAAGTATCATGCAGCCACTGGTCTTGTATTATGAAGACAAGTATCATGCAGCCACTGGTCTGGTATCATGAAGACAAGTATCATGCAGCCACTGGTCTTGTATTATGAAGACAAGGATCATGCTGCCACTGGTCTTGTATTATGACGACAAGTATCATGCAGCCACTGGTCTTGTATTATGAAGACAAGGATCATGCAGCCACTGGTCTTGTATTATGAAGACAAGTATCATGCAGTCACTGGTCTGGTATCATGAAGACAAGTATCATGCAGCCACTGGTCTTGTATTATGAAGACAAGGATCATGCAGCCACTGGTCTTGTATTATGAAGACAAGTATCATGCAGCCACTGGTCTTGTATTATGAAGACGAGGATGATCATGCAGCCACTGGTCTTGTATTATGAAGACAAGTATCATGCAGCCACTGGTCTTGTATTATGAAGACAAGGATCATGCAGCTACTGGTCTTGTATTATGAAGACAAGGATCATGCAGCCACTGGTCTTGTATTATGAAGACAATATCATGCAGCCACTGGTCTGGTATCATGAAGACAAGCATCATGCAGCTACTGGTCTGGTATCATGAAGACAAGTATCATGCGGCCACTGGTCTGGTATCATGAAGACAAGTATCATGCAGCCACTGGTCTGGTATCATGAAGATAAGAATCATGCAGCCACTGGTCTTGTATTATGAAGACAAGGATCATGCAGCCGCTGGTCTGGTATCATGAAGACAAGGATCATGCTGCCACTGGTCTTGTACTATGAAGACAAGGATCATGCAGCCACTGGTCTGGTATCATGAAGACAAGGATCATGCAGCCACTGGTCTGGTATCATGAAGACAAGGATCATGCTGCCACTGGTCTTGTACTATGAAGACAAGGATCATGCAGCCACTGGTCTGGTATCATGAAGACAAGGATCATGCAGCCACTGGTCTTCTATTATGAAGACAAGGATCATGCAGCCACTGATCTGGTATCATGAAGACAAGGATTATGCAGCCACTGGTCTTGTATTATGAAGACAAGTATAATGCAGCCACTGGTCTGGTATCATGAAGACAAGGATCATGCAGCCACTGGTCTTGTATTATGAAGACAAGTATCATGCAGCCGCTGGTCTTGTATTATGAAGACAAGTATCATGCAGCCACTGGTCTTGTATTATGAAGACAAGTATCATGCAGCCACTGGTCTTGTATTATGAAGACAAGTATCATGCAGCCACTGGTCTGGTATCATTAAGACAAGGATCATGCAGCCACTGGTCTGGTATCATGAAGACAATGATCATGTAGCCACTGGTCTGGTATCATGAAGACAAGGATCATGCAGCCACTGGTCTGGTATCATGAAGACAAGGATCATGCAGCCACTGGTCTGGTATCATGAAGACAAGTATCATGCAGCCACTGGTCTTGTATTATGAAGACAAGGATCATGCATCCACTGGTCTGGTATCATGAAGACAAAGATCATGCAGCCACTGGTCTGGTATCATGAAGATAAAGATCATGCAGCCACTGGTCTTGTATTATGAAGACAAGTATCATGCAGCCACTGGTCTGGTATCATGAAGACAAGGATCATGCAGCCACTGGTCTGGTATCATGAAGACAAGGATCATGCAGCCACTGGTCTGGTATCATGAAGACAAGGATCATGCAGCAACTGGTCTGGTATCATGAAGACAAGGATCATGCAGCCACTGGTCTGGTATCATGAAGACAAGGATCATGCAGCCACTGGTCTGGTATCATGAAGACAAGGATCATGTAGCCACTGGTCTGGTATCATGAAGACAAGGATCATGCAGCCACTGGTCTGGTATCATGAAGACAAGGATCATGCTGCCACTGGTCTGGTATCATGAAGACAAGGATCATGCAGCCACTGGTCTGGTATCATGAAGACAAGGATCATGCAGCAACTGGTCTGGTATCATGAAGACAAGGATCATGCAGCCACTGGTCTGGTATCATGAAGACAAGAATCATGCAGCCACTGGTCTGGTATCATGAAGACAAGGATCATGTAGCCACTGGTCTGTTATCATGAAGACAAGGATCATGCTGCCACTGGTCTGGTATCATGAAGACAAGGATCATGCAGCCACTGGTCTCGTATCATGAAGACAAGGATCATGCAGCAACTGGTCTGGTATCATGAAGACAAGTATCATGTAGCTACTGGTCTGGTATCATGAAGAAAAGTATCATGCAGCCACTGGTCTGGTATCATGAAGACAAGGGTCAACGAGCCACTGGTCTGGTATCATGAAGACAAGGATCATGCAGCCACTGGTGTGGTATCATGAAGGCAAGTATCATGCAGCCACTGGTCTGGTATCTTGAAGACAAGGATCATGCAGCCACTGGTCTGGTATCATGAAGACAAGGATCATGTAGCCACTGGTCTGGTATCATGAAGACAAGGATCATGCAGCCACTGGTCTGGTATCATGAAGACAAGGATCATGTAGCCACTGGTCTGGTATCATGAAGACAAGGATCATGTAGCCACTGGTCTGGTATCATGAAGACAAGGATCATGTAGCCACTGGTCTGGTATCATGAAGACAAGGATCATGCAGCCACTGGTCTGGTATCATGAAGACAAGGATCATGTAGCCACTGGTCTGGTATCATGAAAACAAGGATCATGCAGCCACTGGTCTGGTATCATGAAGACAAGGATCATGTAGCCACTGGTCTGGTATCATGAAGACAAGGATCATGTAGCCACTGGTCTGGTATCATGAAGACAAGGATCATGCAGCCACTGGTCTGGTATCATGAAGACAAGGATCATGCAGCAACTGGTCTGGTATCATGAAGACAAGGTTCATGCTGCCACTTGTTAGGTATCATGAAGACAAGGATCATGTAGCCACTGGTCTGGTATCACGAAGACAAGGATCATGCTGCCACTGGTCTGGTATCATGAAGACAAGGATCATGTAGCCACTGGTCTGGTATCATGAAGACAAGGATCATGCTGCCACTGGTCTGGTATCATGAAGACAAGGATCATGTAGCCACTGGTCTGGTATCATGAAGACAAGGATCATGCTGCCACTGGTCTGGTATCATGAAGACAAGGATCATGTAGCCACTGGTCTGGTATCATGAAGACAAGGATCATGCAGCCACTGGTCTGGTATCATGAAGACAAGGATCATGCAGCAACTGGTCTGGTATCATGAAGACAAGGATCATGGAGCCACTGGTCTGGTATCATGAAGACAAGGATCATGCAGCCACTGGTCTGGTATCATGAAGACAAGGATCATGTAGCTACTGGTCTGGTATCATGAAGACAAGGATCATGCTGCCACTGGTCTGGTATCATGAAGACAAGGATCATGCAGCCACTGGTCTGGTATGATGAAGACAAGGATCATGCAGCAACTGGTCTGGTATCATGAAGACAAGGATCATGCAGCCACTGGTCTGGTATCATGAAGACAAGGATCATGCAGCCACTGGTCTGGTATCATGAAGACAAGGATCATGTAGCCACTGGTCTGGTATCATGAAGACAAGGATCATGCAGCCACTGGTCTGGTATCATGAAGACAAGGATCATGCTGCCACTGGTCTGGTATCATGAAGACAAGGATCATGCAGCCACTGGTCTGGTATCATGAAGACAAGGATCATGCAGCAACTGGTCTGGTATCATGAAGACAAGGATCATGCAGCCACTGGTCTGGTATCATGAAGACAAGAATCATGCAGCCACTGGTCTGGTATCATTAAGACAAGGATCATGTAGCCACTGGTCTGGTATCATGAAGACAAGGATCATGCTGCCACTGGTCTGGTATCATGAAGACAAGGATCATGCAGCCACTGGTCTCGTATCATGAAGACAAGGATCATGCAGCAACTGGTCTGGTATCATGAAGACAAGTATCATGTAGCTACTGGTCTGGTATCATGAAGACAAGGATCATGCAGCCACTGGTCTGGTATCATGAAGACAAGGGTCATCGAGCCACTGGTCTGGTATCATGAAGACAAGTATCATGCAGCCACTGGTCTGGTATCATGAAGACAAGTATCATGCAGCCACTGGTCTGGTATCATGAAGACAAGGATCATGCAGCCACTGGTCTGGTATCATGAAGACAAGGATCATGCAGCCCCTGGTGTGGTATCATGTAGACAACGACCATGGAACCACTGGTCCACTGGTATCAAGAAGACAAGGATCATGGAGCCACTGGTCTGGTATCATGAAGACAAGGATCATGGCGCTACTGGTCTGGTACCTGAATGATTTGAAGCGAGTCAGAAGAGACATTCACAAATCATCACATCGAAACCAATATCCAGATTTTTTTCAATAAAAATACTAAATTAGGACACAGCCAAAATCTAATTTAAACAACTCGCAAAGAAATATACGCCTTCAAATTCAAAAAGGAAGATATTCTCTTTTTATCTCCGTACCAATACTTTAAAATTACTCATTAATGTGTTATGATCTGACACTGAGATATTATAATTGGTAAAGAAGTATTTCAGTTTCCCAATTTCGACCACAAGAAGAAGAAGCAAAGACCTAAATTTGGACAGAGTTTTCTCGAAGATTTACCAACTAATAAGTAACTGTGTGAATAGGTATGAAAGTAAGTTAAGTAAAATTAAGTAGTAAGCAAATTAAAAGTAAGTAGGTCAGTAAGTAGTAAGAGACAAGTTTTAAATAAAAATAACCAAGTGAAGTAAGAAAATATGTAAGTAGGAAGTATATGCTAATTTAGTAAAAATGTTAGTAATTACGTAAATAAGTAAATAAAGATATAAGTAAGTAAAATGTTATTTAAGAAAGGTTCAGTTATGATTCAAGAACTTAATACAGGTTGTTTACAACGATCTGGAGAGCACTCAGACGTTATAAGCAAATAAATGTTCAGCAGGTTGATTGATTCTTGCTTAAGCTTTTTGAAGACAAACTTCTTGGTAAACAAAAACCATCGGCACTAAAAATTTAAAGCTGACAAAGTGGCGCCGGCAAAGCTCTCGCTTCACACACGGAAGTCCGGGTTCGATTCCCGGCGGGGTAGAAACATTTCGACATGTTTCCTTACACCTGCCGTCCTGTTCACCTAGCAGCAAGTAGGTACCTGGGTGTTAGTATACTGGTGAGGGTCGCATCCTGGGGGACAAGATAAAGGACCTCCATGGAAATAAGACAGACAGTCCTCAATGACGCACTGACTTTCTTGGGTTGTCGTTGGTGGCTAACCCTCCAGGGTTAAAAATCCGAAGAAATCTTATCAAATCGATTTTTCATCTTCACAACCTGTAGCCAAACAACGAAATTTAGTTTATAACAGACGATGCATCAGCTATTAGAAATTGTGACCGTTCCCAACTGTTTCATTTTAAACATGGAAAAGCGCTAAACTGTGGAATAGTTGGTATTTAAATCTGATCAAGGAACGGGAGGTCCAGCGCTCTGGCTCATGAGCCTCGTATCAGCACCAAGACAACCCACTTCAGGAAGTTATATCCATTATATAATGCAAAATATTAATACCATTTCGAGATTAAAAGTGGGAAAAATGTACCTACACACTGTTAGCAACACCGAGCTTCTAACTAAGTTATACCAGCCAAGAAATTTTGAAATAATGTCGGTAGAATTACTGACAATGTGTTAGGTGAAAGGACACAAGTGCAACTAATGTGATCACAGAATCCAGTTTCCGTACGCATAAATACCTTGAATCATCATTAATCGCTATTTCTAGCACAATTTAATAATATATCCAGCTTCCTCATCTCTGAAGTACTGGAAAGAATTCTTCCTAAAGGAATGACACCCTTGCATCACATAGCTGCTACAACTACTACTACCACAACAAGTACTACTACTGTTACTACAACCAAAAGGATTACTACTGCTACTACTACTACCTACAACGATTATGTTATGTTTTGCATCTCTTTGTGTCTTATATTGCTTGTTACTGCTTGAAAAAGCTTCTTGACAGAAAAACGTTGCCACAATGTAATGCCACATCAGTTACTCCTGTGTCCTTTTACCCAACATGAAATTTCGAAGCCTGTCAGAAGAGGCTCTGTAAAGCAATTATATGTCTTGGACACCATTTTTATTAAGGGGATTCCTAAAACTGAACAGAAGGTATTGATCCACAAACTGATCCACAAACCTTCAAACAGTAATACCTGAACTGCTTATTTTCAGGTTTCTTGGGAATAATCACATATATTTTATTTTTCACATGGATTTTATTTGAACTATACGTGATGTCCATTCCTTTATTTATTGTGCTTAACAATGACATAAGTCCTGGAATTTTTCCATTATTGAGCATAACTTGCCTTACACATCAGACTAAAATGTGTCGTAATGTAAAGTTTAAATTACTCTTCGAGTTTTGCTGTTTTAATTCCTACAGAGATTGATAACGATTTTAACGCCATCCAAACTATTGGATATTTAAGGGTTATAAACCATACCACGGGTGGGATTAGAACCCGCGACCAGAGAGTCACAAAACTCCAGACCATCGCGTTAGCCACTGGGCCAGCTAGCCACAATGAGATTCATCCAACTAGTTATATTTCTACACCATAGGAAGGTTAGTATAGGCACCACTGGGACCTCAAATATAAGCTTTTACAGACGAATCTCTCGCTAGCGTGGCCGTGACGAACTCTAGCTCAAGTCCTCTCAAAGCTGTCAACATGACTCACGAAATCGTAATGACACGATTGCAAGAAATATACTTAGTTGGATAAATTTCATCGAAGCTAGCTGGCCCAGTGGCTAACACGACGGTCTGGAGTTTTGTGGCTCTCTGATCGCGGGTTCTATTCCCACCCGTGGTATGGTTTGTTTGCAATTGTGTCATTACGATTTCGTGAGTCAAGTTAAAACTTGGCAAAATATGTGAAGGAGTTTCTTCAAATCTTAAGGTTACCTCAATTTTTTTTCTTCCTCCAGCGTTTCAATTTGATCCAATTGACTTCAAATTCTCGACACTTGTATACAGTAACGGAGAACAAATTCTTCAAACAATTGTTATGTACAGAAGCCGTATGATAGAGTTTGACGAGGCTTTCCCGGCATCCTAGCACTTGGAAAACTTCCAAATTCCTCTCTGGTGTAGCTTCAAATGTTATGAACATCAAAATGGTATACAATACCGACAGGTTGGTAGATAAGACACATAGGCAACATTTAGGCAACTTTATTCCGAAACGTTTCGCCTACACAGTAGGCTTCTTCAGTCGAATACAGAAAGTAGGCAGGAACAGTAGAGATATGAAGACGATGTAATCAGTCCATCACCCTTGAAGTCATAGAATTTGAGGTTGTCAGTCCCTCAGTCAGGAACTATCTGAACTGAACTTCTCCAGGCTGAGGGACTGACAACCTCAAATTCTACGACTACAAGGGTGATGGACTGATTACATCGTCTTCACATCTCTACTGTTCCTTCCTACTTTCTATATTCGACCGAAGAAGCCTACTGTGTAGGCGAAACGTTTCGGAACAAAGTTGCCCAACTGTTGCCTATGCGTCTTACCTTCAAATGTTATAAAAGGTGCAAAATGATAAGACGATGGATGAGAGTGAAAGTCACATCAGTTGGTGCACATTTGATGATATTATTTGTAAAATAGTGTTTTTTCCGCTAAATTGCATTAAATAAATTTCAGCTCACCAGTTATGAACGGCTTCATTGTTTATTGACCGATACGTCTGAGATCCAGCCTAGTACCAACATAGTTATATTTCCGCTTCAAACTTTTACCACTTTTGGGCACCATTAAAAAAACCAGCTTGTTACTGACACTCAGGTGTGTAAATTAAATTCTTCCAATTTTATTAACCAAATTGTTTCCTGTGTAATAACTAGTGACTGTCTGTTGTCAAACCCTAAATGATAGTGTATCTTAATAAGAAGCATTTCTGTATTAATTTTGAGCTCTGTCGGTGCGAATTTGCCATTTTTATGGCAGTTTATCAAACTGGATTTTTTAAATAATGTAAAGAAAATATTTTAACCTGAACTGTCGAGATATTCAAATCGAATGTAAATGTGAAAAGTATCCAGGATAAAAAAAAATAAAAATCCGCGAATTTAGGGAGCTTTTAGGTTTAACGAGGGGAGACTTTCCTATTATTTTTCATACATTTTTCAACAATATTTTCAAGTGTTTCTTTGTAAATATTATTTTACGCGAGAACTCCTTATTCGATTGGCTTCAAAACTTCTTCATGATACTGAGCTGGCGACTGATCCATACTACACAGCCATTCATATATTTATGTTCCCCTGTGATTACTAGAGAAGGATTCCCATGATCGGCCAGTTAGTCACTTTTACCTAAATATTTAGTATTGTACATTATTGTATTATTTTTCCCTTGATGGTGATGAAGGACTTTTGATTCAGGAAACTTAACTTATCTTCATGCTTAAAATGAAATTTAGTGCCTCTCATTGTACAAGCACTACATGACCCATGTTGATTTAGTGCTTTCCTCTGATTAACAAATAACACTAGTACACATAAGTACCACTGTACATATGCCTCACTAACTCTTTCTTTGGGTGTCAGCAACATCGTCATGGTGCATGGCATGTCCACTCTCCTACTTTATGGTACCATCTCTGACTCGACGAAAAGGACTGGTAACACTCCTGACGACCAACCTGAAGGTAAAAGTATCCAACGTCCTCAGTACTAATTACTCTTTTATCGCCATCTGTGTTAACGATGTTTAAGCAGACAAGATCGTCACATCAGTAATGAACATTCTTAAGGACCGGGTCTTCGAAGTGGCTGCTTTCCATGCGGTGGTGACCTAGTAATGAGTTTTCGTAAAGAAACGTGATTGCAACGTCACTAGTCAATGAACAGGCGACTTCAAACTACTCATAGAATATCAAAATGACTGGGCCATCGTCCATCGGCACCATTACAAAAATTCCAACTAGTGTCTGGAAAATCTGCCAGCTCCTGCTCCCAACATCTTGCTCCTGGGGATTTCAACTTAAGGCACCTAAAATGGAGGAATATAGCAAATAATGTTGTTGCAGTGATAACACCAGGAGGCAGCTCTGATGGAAACTCACAAACACACACGAGCTTTTAAATCTCTGCACAAAATTCAACTTAAACCAGCAAGTAATAGAGCCTACTAAACTGGAGAATGCACTAGACCTCATCTTCACTAACAATGATGCTCTGACACGAAATGTCACCATATCAAAAACAATATACTCAGATCACAACATAATCGAGGTTCAGACATGTATGCGCGGAGCCCCAGACCGACATAATGTGATTAGAACATAAGAACATAAGAATAAAGGAACACTGCAGAAGGCCTACTGGCCCATGCGAGGCAGGTCCAAGTCTCCTACCGGCTTAAGCCAATGCACCCAACCTAGTCAGGTCAGGTCACATTGACTTAAGGGAGGAACACGGCAACCGACCTGGTAGCACAAGCTATCAGGTCCAACTCACACCCACCCACATCCACTCATGTATTTATCCAACCTATTTTTAAAGCTACACAACGTTCTGGCCTCTATCACTGTACTTGGGAGTTTGTTCCACTCATCCACAACTCTATTACCAAACCAGTACTTTCCTATATCCTTCCTGAATCTGAATTTTTCCAACTTAAAACCATTGCTTCGAGTCCTGTCTAGGCTAGATATTTTCAGCACACTATTTACATCTTCTTTATTTATTCCTGTCTTAAATTTATACACCTCAATCATATCCCCCCAAATTCTACGTCTTTCTAGAGAGTGCAGATACAGGGCCCTTAGTCTATCCTCATAGGGAAGGTTTCTGATACATGGGATCAACTTTGTCATCCTCCTTTGTACATTTTCCAGAGCATTTATATCCATTCTGTAATACGGTGACCAAAACTGTGCAGCATAATCTAAATGAGGCCTAACCAAGGATGTATAGAGTTGAAGAACAACCTGAGGACTCCTATTATTTATGCTTCTTGATATGAAGCCAAGGATTCTATTAGCTTTATTGCAAACACTTATGCACTGTTGTCTTGGTTTCAGATTACTGCTAACCAGAACTCCTAAATCTTTTTCGCAATCCATAATATTAAGATCTACATTATTTAGTTTATATGTGGCATGGTTATTGTCCTGTCCAACATTTAGAACTTTGCATTTGTCTATATTAAACTGCATTTGCCACTTCTCCGACCACTGCATCAGTCTATTCAAATCTTCCTGGAGTGCTCGAATGTCCTCGTCAGAATGAATTCGACGGCCTATTTTGGTGTCATCGGCAAACTTGCTGATGTCGCTCTTTATGCCCTCATCTATGTCGTTTATGTAGATTGTGAACAGCAGGGGGCCCAACACTGACCCCTGTGGAACACCGCTCGTGACGCTTCCCCACTCTGATTTCTCTCCATTTATGCAAACTCTCTGCTGCCTATTTGTCAACCATGCCTCTATCCAGGAAAAAATTTCTCCTCCTATTCCATGTGCCTCAATTTTCCTCAATAGTCTCTGATGTGGGACCCTGTCAAAAGCCTTACTGAAGTTCATATACACAATATCATATTCATTACCATGATCTACCTCCTCAAATACCTTAGTGAAAAAAGTTAATAAATTCGTAAGGCAGGAACGCCCCTTTGTAAAACCATGCTGAGATTCTATACTACTATACTAATAGCAGGAGTGTAAGAAATAAGATAGATGAGCTAAGATTAATTGCAAGTGCAGGAAACATAGATATTATTGCTATAACAGAGACCTGGCTCAATCTGAAAGATAGAGAGATGCCCTCTGAATGTCACATACAAGGCTATAAATTATTCCACACTGACAGGGTCAACAGGAAGGGTGGTGGAGTAGCGATGTACGTCAGAGACAATTTAAATTGTTGTGTTAGACAAGATATAAAATTGGAAGCGTCAGCCACTGAATCTGTTTGGTTACAGCTTCTCGAGGGCCGAGAAAAACTAATTTTGGGTGTGATTTACAGGGCCCCAAATCTTGATAGGAGTGCAGTAAACTTCTATGGGACGAAATTCGTAAGGCATCTACATACGAAAATGTTGTGCTAATGGGAGATTTCAACTATAGACAGATTGACTGGAGCAATTTGACAGGAAATTTAGAGTCAGGTGACTTTCTTGATACGATCCAGGATTGTTTTTAAAACAGTTTGTGACAGAGCCAACTAGGGGAAATAACCTCCTTGACTTGGTACTTGCCAGTAGGGAAACACTAATTAATAATCTTGAGGTTAATGATGAGCTTGGGGAAAGTGATCACAAATCACTCAGTTTTAATATATCATGGAATTCCCCTAATAATGGCAATCAAGTCTCCGTCCCTGACTTTCGCTTGGCTGATTTCATAGGACTGAAAAATTACTTAGGTGGGCTGAACTGGAATGACCTGACAAAGGGTCAGGTAGGTGGTGATGGTTGCCGATATGACGCTTTCCAGGGCATAGTTCTAGCTGCTCAGTCAAATTATGTTCCAAATAGGGAAATCAGATCAAACAAAAATGATCCTAAATGGATGAACAATAGATTAAAATATCTGATTGGTCAAAAGAGAGGCATATATAGGCAAATCAAAAGAGGAGAGGGGCAATTAAGAAATCGATATATTCAGTTAAAGAGAGAAATAAAAAAGGGAATTAGAAAAGCAAAAAGAGATTATGAGGTTAAAGTTGTTATTAGGTAAGACACATATGCAACAGTTAGACAACTTTATTCCGAAACGTTTCGCCTACACAGTAGGCTTCTTCAGTCGAATACAGAAAGTAGGCAGGAACAGTAGAGATGTGAAGACGATGTAATCAGTCCATCACCCTTAAAGTCGTAGAATTTGAGGTTGTCAGTCCCTCGGCCTGGAGAAGTTCAGTTCCATAGTCAGGAACTATCTGAAGATCAAGCGACAGTGCGGAGACTTAAATACTGTCGGAAGGAGAGGTGGAGGGTAGTAGTAGTAGTAGTAATAGTAGTAGTGAGAGGCAACTGAGAGGTCATGTCCCTCTCAGATCCAACCCTTCTCACTTGAAAAGCTTGTTCAAGGTGTTTTCTGTACCAAGATGCCACGTGTTGCAGTGTCTGACAAGATGAACATCAAAATGGTATACAATACCGACAGGTTGTTAGGTAAGACACATATGCAACAGTTAGACAACTTTATTCCGAAACGTTTCGCCTACACAGTAGGCTTCTTCAGTCGAATACAGAAAGTAGGCAGGAACAGTAGAGATGTGAAGACGATGTAATCAGTCCATCACCCTTAAAGTCGTAGAATTTGAGGTTGTCAGTCCCTCGGCCTGGAGAAGTTCAGTTCCATAGTCAGGAACTATCTGAAGATCAAGCGACAGTGCGGAGACTTAAATACTGTCGGAAGGAGAGGTGGAGGGTAGTAGTAGTAGTAGTAATAGTAGTAGTGAGAGGCAACTGAGAGGTCATGTCCCTCTCAGATCCAACCCTTCTCACTTGAAAAGCTTGTTCAAGGTGTTTTCTGTACCAAGATGCCACGTGTTGCAGTGTCTGACAAGATGAACATCAAAATGGTATACAATACCGACAGGTTGTTAGGTAAGACACATATGCAACAGTTAGACAACTTTATTCCGAAACGTTTCGCCTACACAGTAGGCTTCTTCAGTCGAATACAGAAAGTAGGCAGGAACAGTAGAGATGTGAAGACGATGTAATCAGTCCATCACCCTTAAAGTCGTAGAATTTGAGGTTGTCAGTCCCTCGGCCTGGAGAAGTTCAGTTCCATAGTCAGGAACTATCTGAAGATCAAGCGACAGTGCGGAGACTTAAATACTGTCGGAAGGAGAGGTGGAGGGTAGTAGTAGTAGTAGTAATAGTAGTAGTGAGAGGCAACTGAGAGGTCATGTCCCTCTCAGATCCAACCCTTCTCACTTGAAAAGCTTGTTCAAGGTGTTTTCTGTACCAAGATGCCACGTGTTGCAGTGTCTGACAAGATGAACATCAAAATGGTATACAATACCGACAGGTTGTTAGGTAAGACACATATGCAACAGTTAGACAACTTTATTCCGAAACGTTTCGCCTACACAGTAGGCTTCTTCAGTCGAATACAGAAAGTAGGCAGGAACAGTAGAGATGTGAAGACGATGTAATCAGTCCATCACCCTTAAAGTCGTAGAATTTGAGGTTGTCAGTCCCTCGGCCTGGAGAAGTTCAGTTCCATAGTCAGGAACTATCTGAAGATCAAGCGACAGTGCGGAGACTTAAATACTGTCGGAAGGAGAGGTGGAGGGTAGTAGTAGTAGTAGTAATAGTAGTAGTGAGAGGCAACTGAGAGGTCATGTCCCTCTCAGATCCAACCCTTCTCACTTGAAAAGCTTGTTCAAGGTGTTTTCTGTACCAAGATGCCACGTGTTGCAGTGTCTGACAAGATGAACATCAAAATGGTATACAATACCGACAGGTTGTTAGGTAAGACACATATGCAACAGTTAGACAACTTTATTCCGAAACGTTTCGCCTACACAGTAGGCTTCTTCAGTCGAATACAGAAAGTAGGCAGGAACAGTAGAGATGTGATGTTCCTGCCTACTTTCTGTATTCGACTGAAGAAGCCTACTGTGTAGGCGAAACGTTTCGGAATAAAGTTGTCTAACTGTTGCATATGTGTCTTACCTAACAACCTGTCGGTATTGTATACCATTTTGATGTTCATCTTGTCAGACACTGCAACACGTGGCATCTTGGTACAGAAAACACCTTGAACAAGCTTTTCAAGTGAGAAGGGTTGGATCTGAGAGGGACATGACCTCTCAGTTGCCTCTCACTACTACTATTACTACTACTACTACTACCCTCCACCTCTCCTTCCGACAGTATTTAAGTCTCCGCACTGTCGCTTGATCTTCAGATAGTTCCTGACTATGGAACTGAACTTCTCCAGGCCGAGGGACTGACAACCTCAAATTCTACGACTTTAAGGGTGATGGACTGATTACATCGTCTTCACATCTCTACTGTTCCTGCCTACTTTCTGTATTCGACTGAAGAAGCCTACTGTGTAGGCGAAACGTTTCGGAATAAAGTTGTCTAACTGTTGCATATGTGTCTTACCTAACAACCTGTCGGTATTGTATACCATTTTGATGTTCATCTTGTCAGACACTGCAACACGTGGCATCTTGGTACAGAAAACACCTTGAACAAGCTTTTCAAGTGAGAAGGGTTGGATCTGAGAGGGACATGACCTCTCAGTTGCCTCTCACTACTACTATTACTACTACTACTACTACCCTCCACCTCTCCTTCCGACAGTATTTAAGTCTCCGCACTGTCGCTTGATCTTCAGATAGTTCCTGACTATGGAACTGAACTTCTCCAGGCCGAGGGACTGACAACCTCAAATTCTACGACTTTAAGGGTGATGGACTGATTACATCGTCTTCACATCTCTACTGTTCCTGCCTACTTTCTGTATTCGACTGAAGAAGCCTACTGTGTAGGCGAAACGTTTCGGAATAAAGTTGTCTAACTGTTGCATATGTGTCTTACCTAACAACCTGTCGGTATTGTATACCATTTTGATGTTCATCGAGGTTAAAGTTGCAAGAGAATCGAAGACTAACCCAAAAGGATTCTTTCAGGTATACAGAAGTAAGATCAGGGACAAGATAGGCCCACTCAAAAGTTCCTCGGGTCAGCTCACTGACAGTGATAAGGAAATGTGTAGAATTTTTAACACATACTTTCTCTCAGTTTTTACATAGGAGGATACCAGCGATATTCCAGAAATGATAAATTATGTAGAACAGGACGATAATAAACTGTGCACGATTAGGGTCACAAGTGACATGGTCCTTAGGCAAATAGATAAAAAAAAAAAAAAAAAAAAAAAAAAAAAAAAAAAAAAAAAAATCAACTTCAATAACAAGAACATAAAGTGGGACCAAGTAAACCAAGTCCTAAATGATATAAGCTGGGAAGATAGACTAAGCAACCCAGATCCCAACTTATGCCCAGAACAGATTAACTCTGTGGCACTCGATGTATACTCAAGGCATATTCCTTTAAGAAAAAGGAGGAGTAGATGTAAAATAGAAAGAGACAGGCGCTCCCTTTACAGGCGACGAAAAAGAATAACAGAGCGGCCAAAAGAGGCCAATATATCTGAAATGCATAGGGAGTCACTGGTCAGAGAAATAGCAAACATCGAACTTATGCTAAAGAAATCTTATATGAGTCAGGAATCGCGGAAAGAACTAAAAGCCATAAATGACATCTTGTGCCAAATCAAAGTCGAGAACAACGTCCAATATTGGGCCCCTACTTAAACAAGATGGGTCCTACACAGATGACAGCAAGGAAGTGAGTGAGCTACTCAAGTCCCAATATGACTCAGTTTTTAGCAAGCCGCTAACCAAACTGAGAGTCGAAGATCAAAATGAATTTTTTTATGAGAGAGCCACAGAATTTGGTTAACACAAGCCTATCTGATGTTATCCTGACGCCAAATGACTTCGAACAGGCGATAAATGACATGCCCATGCACTCTGCCCCAGGGCCAGACTCATGGAACTCCGTGTTCATCAAGAACTGCAAGAAGCCCCTATCACGAGCTTTTACCATTCTATGGAGAGGGAGCATGGACACGGGGGTCGTCCCACAGTTGCTAAAAACAACAGACATAGCCCCACTCCAATAGCAAAAAACTACAGACCGATAGCACTAACATCCCATATCATAAAAATCTTTGAAAGGGTCCTAAGAAGCAAGATCGCCACCCATCTAGAAACCCATCAATTACACAACCCAGGGCAACATGGGTTTAGAGCAGGTCGCTCCTGTCTGTCTCAACTATTGGATCACTACGACAAGGTCCTAGATGCACTAGAAGACAAAAAGAATGCAGATGTAATATATACAGACTTTGCAAAAGCCTTCGTCAGGTGTGACCATGGCGTAATAGCGCACAAAATGCGTGCTAAAGGAATAACAGGAAAAGTTGGTAGATGGATCTATAATTTCCTCACAAACAGAACACAAAGAGTAGTAGTCAACAAAGTAAAGTCCGAGGCGGCTACGGTGAAAAGCTCTGTTCCACAAGGCACAATACTCTCTCCCATCTTGTTTCTCATCCTCATATCTGACATAGACAAGTATGTCAGCCGCAGCACCGTGTCTTCCTTTGCAGATGACACCCGAATCCGCATGACAGTGTCTTCCATTGCAGACACTGCAAGGCTCCAGGCAGACATCAACCAAATCTTTCAATGGGCTGCAGAAAACAATATGAAGTTCAACGATGAGAAATTTCAATTACTCCGATATGGTAAACATGAGGAAATTAAAACTTCATCAGAGTACAAAACAAATTCCGGCCACAAAACAGAGCGAAAAACCAACGTCAAAGACCTGAGAGTGATGATGTCGGAGGATCTCACCTTCAAGGACCATAACATTGTATCAATCGCAGCTGCTAGAAAAATGACAGGTTGGATAATGAGAACCTTCAAAACTAGGGAGGCCAAGCCCATGATGACACTCTTCAGGTCGCTTGTTCTATCTAGGCTGGAATATTGCTGCACACTAACAGCACCTTTCAAGGCAGGTGAAATTGTTGACCTAGAAAATGTACAGAGAACCTTCACGGCGCGCATAACGGAGATAAAACACCTCAATTACTGGGAGCGCTTGAAGTTCCTGAACCTGTATTCCCTGGAACGCAGGCGGGAGAGATACATGATTATATACACCTGGAAATCCTAGAGGAACTAGTACTGAACTTGCACACGAAAATCACTCACAACTAAAGCAAAAGACTCGGCAGACGATGCAACATCCCCCAATGAAAAGCAGGGGTGTCATTAGCACGTTAAGAGACAATACAATAAGTGTCAGGGACCTGAGACTGTTCAACTGCCTCCCAGCATACATAAGGGGGATTACTAATAGACCCCTGGCAGTCTTCAAGCTGGCACTGGACAAGCACCTAAAGTCGGTACCTGACCAGCCTGGCTGTGGCTCGTACGTTGGATTGCGTGCAGCCAGCAGTAACAGCCTGGTTGATCATTCTCTGATCCACCAGGAGGCCTGGTCACAGACTGGGCCGCGGGGGGGTTGACCCCCGGAACTCTCTCCAGGTAAACTCCAGGTAATAACTGTATTTCACGAATACCTTCGCTGAAATCTCTATGGCACCTCAGACACTCACTGATGGTCTTCTCATCTCATATTACCACATTAATCACGATTTCACAGCATCACCCTATCCTGGAACTGCTTTGCCAAGGATTGCCCTTTGTAGATGAATGGTTCAGAGAACCGACATGTTGATAAATTAGACACATGTGCAACTCTTGGGTATCTTTATTGAGGAAACGTTTCGCCACACAGTGGCTTCATCAGTCCATACAAAGGAGAATCTTGAAGAACAGGAGGAGAATGAGGTAATCAGTCCCTCAACCTTGAGTCGATGTGGTCAGTCCATCAATCTTGAATAGAATACGGCATACGTGCTGAGAAGGAGCTTATAAACCGTTGGCAGGAGAGGTGCAGAAGTCATAGGTCGTGTAACATTTGTTCAATGTTGAAGTAGGTCGTGCCCAAGAATTAGGCAAGCGAAGAATTCCCAAGTATTAAGATCCCAAGAAGTTGCAGTGTCTGACAGGTTTGTAGATGAATGGTTCAGAGAACCGACATGTTGATAAATTAGACACATGTGCAACCCAAGAGTTGCACATGTGGCACTGAAGGATATACTGCTGAGGACTGCACTTCTACCTGTCAATTTGAGATCCACAGCTGCGCTGCATTCACTAAGCTACAAACTGACACTTAAACAATTGACCAAGTTACCCAACATCATGAACTGCATGATGTATGGCTGCATGATGAGTACGGACTCCCATGGATTCTTCAGCTTCAAAATAAGTGAACTCTTCCTCCTCAATAACCTGCACAGCTTCAATTTTCCTGACACTTCACCATCAGCAGTAATACAGCAAAATCTCCAACATAAAAGGTATCACCACCACATCCTGCTACCTCAGCTGCCCAATTCACTTCTGATCCACCAGCTGCCCAGGCCACTACCTTCTCTGCCTGCCACCACCTTCACAATCACTGCAACTCCACCAGACGATGAAGACTCACACGTCACATTGGAATAAGAAAACTAAGATCGCCGAAGAACTCCACCTTCGACTCTGAAATGTATCTCAGTTTCTCCATACAACTTTACACCTCGACAAGTTCAAGTTTCACAGAGACAATTCATCGATGACTTCGACAGTTAAGCACAGCTTACGTATTTACCAAAAGTAGTGTTTAAAACATTGAAGATTGAGTCATGCTAAAAGTTAAAAAATGGAAACTTGGAAATCCGTCTTATAACAGTTAAAAATAGAAGAGGAGAGTTATGAGACGGTGAGCTGAAGATATCGGGAAGATGGAGGGAACATTGGAGGAACTGTTAAATGTTGATGAAGACAGGGAAGCTGTGATTTCGTGCATTGGTCAGGGACGTATGTCGTCTATTAGGGGTGAGGAAAGGAGTGAGTGCAAGGGAGGTGCGTGGGGCGGTGGGTAGAATGATAGAATAACAGCAACTTGGATTGACGAGTTCAAAACAGATATGCAAAAACCTGGTGAAACTATCGTTTTGGAATGTTTTGTTCTTTTATGTAATAATTATGTGAAAGAGGAGAAGGTACCAAGGAACTGACAGAGTATACATAGTTCCTTTGTATTAAACAAAAGGGGACAAAAGAGAGTGTTAGAATTATAGGGGAATAAGACTGTTGAGTTTACCTGGTAAAATGTGTGATAGTTATTTCTGAAAGAATTACGAATAAGACAGAGAACATGATCGCAGATGAACAAGGGGGCTTCAAGGAGAGTACGGGGGGTGTAGACCAAGTGTTTACAGTCAAGCATATAAATGAACAGAATAAAGTAAGGAAAAAGAGGTTTTTCGTTACATTTATGGATCTGGAAAAGGAAAACAATAGTTTAGCCAGGGAATCAATGTGGCAGATGTTGCAAGTGTATGGAATAAGTGGTAGGTTACTGAAAGCAGCTAAGAGTTTTTACGAGAATAATGGGGTTAAGTTAGAGGATGTAGGAGAGGAAGATTATTTTCCAGTAAAGTTGGCCTTAGACAGGGATGCGTAATGTCACCATGATTGATCAATATAATTATACATGGGGTTGTAACAAAAGTGAATACTCGGGTATCGGAAAGAGAAGTGGGATTAGAGAGTAAATAATCTAACGCAAAGTGAGAGTTGTCACAATTGCGTTTTGCTGTTTTTTGGGAGATTCTGAAGAGAAGTTGCAGGGGTTGGAGGAAGGTATAGAAAAGAAAGAAATTAAATGTAAACATAGGGAAGAGCTAAGTGATAAGGATAATAAAAAATATATATAATGAAATGTGGATATTAGATTGGAGGGAGTATGGACGAAGTACAAGTGTTCAGATATTAGGGAATGGACTTGTCAGCAGATGGGTCAATGAAAGACGAGGTGAACCATAGAACTGACGAGGGGGAAAATGTGATTGGTGGGCCGAGCATTCTAACGAGACAAAGAACGTTGTCCATGGAAGCAAAGAGGGGAATGTATGAGTATAGTATTACTGATGCTCTTATGTGGGTGTGAAGCATGGGTGATGAATGTTGCAACAAGGAGAAGGCTGGAGGCAGTGGAGATGTAATGTCTGAGGACAATGTGTGGTGTGAATATAATGCAGAGAATCCATAGCTTGGAGATTGTGGCATGCTAAAAGTGTGTTACACTTTATTCGGTATATATCAAACACCCATATAAGCATGTCTCCCGACCAGCGAACCAAGTACTAAGGGTTTAACGATCAAAAGGGCCCCATCCTTATATCAGTATCTCGGTTCACCCAGCCAGTAGCAAGTAAGCCAGCAAAAGCTGTGAAGCAATGTGGTACACAACTTTGGAAAGACTTACTTCACTGCTGGTCGTTCACAGTTCTCCGTGTCTTGTGCTTGCCTTTGCTGTATTGCTCACTGTATCTCCTGTTTGCGTTTGGTCTCATTGTACGTAGTGTAAATAGTGTACATAGGCTGTACTATTCTGTACTATTTCTTTGGTGAGGGAAATTTAATCCGGTTATTCTCCGCTATCTTTTCTTGTTCCCAAAGAGGTAATCGAACTGGCAAGGTGTACAGGCCAGATATTTACCTGTGATTGTAACAGAGATTTTAAGCACGTGTAGGGTTTCTAAAAGTATTTTCCAGAGGGCTGAGGAGGGGTTATTGAGATGGTTCGGATATTTAGAAAGGCTGGATCAAAATAGAATGAACTGGAGGTTGTATAAATGAGTAGTGGAAGGAAGGCAGGGTAGTGGTCGTCCTAGGGGGAAAGGGGGTAAAAGAAGGTTTCGTGTGTGAGGGACTTAGACTTCCAGCAAGCATGCGTGAGCGTGTTCGATACGAGCGAGTGGAGACAAACGCTTTTTATGACTTGACGTGCTGTTTAGTTTGAGCAAAGTAACATTCATGAAGGTATTCAGGGAAACCGATTAGACGGACATGAGTGAGGCAGGAAAGAACGTGGGTACATTGCATATATATGGAGCGTAAAGGCGATTTCCAAACAGTACTGAACTAGAGAATGGGAAAAAAGCTAGAGGAGTAGTCAGGGATAACAGAGAAGGCGCTACAATGCATAAATGAATTATTAACATAATGGAAACAACGAGTGATTTTCTGGGATGAGGTGCTGGAACAGGCGCAGGTGGAGAATAGGATACTACAAGGCTCAGTACTTTAACTATTATCATTACTTGTATATGTAAACGACATGATACAAGGAACAGTCAAAGACAATGGTGCTCGAAGATGATGTTAAACTGTAGCCACGATCTCCAGGTCTTGTAGTGAAGAAAATTACACTAGATGAAGATCAGGCAGTATCATAAATAAACCTGTAAAAGCTACAGTTTTGGTTTAGCAAGCAGGTATTAGGGTTTAACTCCAGTAAATGTAAGTTTATGAAGATTGGGAATTGATAGAGCAGACCACTGACTTAGTGCAGGCTCTGGGGAGCTAAGGCTGAAAGCCTCACTTAGGAACAAGGATAATAGGGTAAGCATTGTACCAGCATATCACCTAAGGTAAACATCGACCAAATACTTTCGGTAGTAAACGTGCGGCGTCTGCCTTGGGAATCTATGCAAGGAGTTGTTGATAACATACTATGAGGCATGTGTTTACAGTGTAGCCTCTACACTCTCGATCACTTCTTGTATACCAGTTAAATTTTCCCACAAATTTTGTCACAATAATGTTGAAATCATTCATAACAGCAGTTGGAGTATTCTATATTTATTATCACAGTATATAAAATAAATGTAAATTATATGAAGACTTAAAATACAGACTTCCATATGCCATGAGCAAAATATTTTAGGCTTCAGTATGCTAGAGTAACAGTTTACAGTGGCGTAAATTAAAATATAGTACACTGTCAAACAGAACATTACATGTGAAGTATAGTAGAGATGTATCAGATATCCACATCCGCATCCGCAGAACATCCGCGCAATTTCTTACATCCGTATCTGCATTTCACTATAAAGAGATATCGATATATGTATCTGCATCCGCAAAATAAGTAAGACATCTTCATACACATCCGCATCCACAGATATCTAAATTTTCACATCCATTACAACTCTAAAGTTTAGTGGGAAAAGACTGCAATGGGAACAGACTACAATGGGAACAGACTACAATGGGAACAGACTACAATGGGAACAGACTACAATGGGAACAGACTACAATAGGAACAGACTACAATGGGAACAGACTACAGTGGAAACAGACTAAGGTTGCATGTTGTGGGCCCAGTGACGCTTAATAGTATAATATGTAGGGATATGAGGGATCACTTCACTATTTGGTTAATCAACAGAGGTTACACATCATTATACCTCAAGATTCTGACTCAACAAACTACTCTACTTTCACTTCAAGTGCGCAATTTCTCTGTTATCACTTGTATTTTCTCCTTCAGTCTGACTACTCTGAAAAGCGAATATTTTCGGTACATCTTCA
This sequence comes from Cherax quadricarinatus, assembly GCF_038502225.1. Taxonomy (NCBI): domain Eukaryota; kingdom Metazoa; phylum Arthropoda; class Malacostraca; order Decapoda; family Parastacidae; genus Cherax; species Cherax quadricarinatus. The sequence continues at coordinate 32,340,000 of NC_091325.1, read as the reverse complement.
GAGGGAATGAAAAATGAACTACATTTATCTGAGAAAATACTTTCTCTGTCATTAGGAAAAGGAAGGGAAAAAATTGCCAAAACAAGAGATGAAATATTTGGGAACTTTAGTTCTCCAGCAGAATTTCTTTCCTCATTTACTTCAGCCCAGAAGATGACACTAATTTCCAAACATGATTTATGAAACTGATCAAGATTAACAATATTCCACTAATTTTGAAGATCGCCCATATTTAAGATTGCAGACGTGTACTTGATAAGCAACAGGAAGAATAAAATCCTTGTACTGAGAAGCAGCAATAACTGCACATAGGTAGTAGGTTGGTAGACAGCAACCACCCAGGGAAGTACTACCGTCCTGCCAGATGACTGTGAAACAAAAACCTGTAACTGTTTTGCATGATGGTAGGATTGCTGGTTTCTTTTTCTGTCTCATAAACACGCTAAGATAACAGGGATATCTTGCTACTCCTACTTACACTTTGGTCACACTTCACAGACACGCACATGCATATATATATATACATACATCTAGGTTTTTCTCCTTTTTCTAAATAGCTCTTGTTCTTTTTTATTTCTTCTATTGTCCATGGGGAAGTGGAAAAGAATCTTTCCTCCGTAAGCCATGCGTGTCGTATGAGGCGACTAAAATGCCGGGAGCAATGGGCTAGTAACCCCTTCTCCTGTATACAATTACTAAAAAAGAGAAGAAGAAAAACTTTATAAAACTGGGTTGCTTAAATGTGCGTGGATGTAGTGCGGATGACAAGAAACAGATGATTGCTGATGTTATGAATGAAAAGAAGTTGGATGTCCTGGCCCTAAGCGAAACAAAGCTGAAGGGGGTAGGAGAGTTTCAGTGGGGGGAAATAAATGGGATTAAATCTGGAGTATCTGAGAGAGTTAGAGCAAAGGAAGGGGTAGCAGTAATGTTAAATGATCAGTTATGGAAGGAGAAAAGAGAATATGAATGTGTAAATTCAAGAATTATGTGGATTAAAGTAAAGGTTGGATGCGAGAAGTGGGTCATAATAAGCGTGTATGCACCTGGAGAAGAGAGGAATGCAGAGGAGAGAGAGAGATTTTGGGAGATGTTAAGTGAATGTATAGGAGCCTTTGAACCAAGTGAGAGAGTAATTGTGGTAGGGGACTTGAATGCTAAAGTAGGAGAAACTTTTAGAGAGGGTGTGGTAGGTAAGTTTGGGGTGCCAGGTGTAAATGATAATGGGAGCCCTTTGATTGAACTTTGTATAGAAAGGGGTTTAGTTATAGGTAATACATATTTTAAGAAAAAGAGGATAAATAAGTATACACGATATGATGTAGGGCGAAATGACAGTAGTTTGTTGGATTATGTATTGGTAGATAAAAGACTGTTGAGTAGACTTCAGGATGTACATGTTTATAGAGGGGCCACAGATATATCAGATCACTTTCTAGTTGTAGCTACACTGAGAGTAAAAGGTAGATGGGATACAAGGAGAATAGAAGCATCAGGGAAGAGAGAGGTGAAGGTTTATAAACTAAAAGAGGAGGCAGTTAGGGTAAGATATAAACAGCTATTGGAGGATAGATGGGCTAATGAGAGCATAGGCAATGGGGTCGAAGAGGTATGGGGTAGGTTTAAAAATGTAGTGTTAGAGTGTTCAGCAGAAGTTTGTGGTTACAGGAAAGTGGGTGCAGGAGGGAAGAGGAGCGATTGGTGGAATGATGATGTAAAGAGAGTAGTAAGGGAGAAAAAGTTAGCATATGAGAAGTTTTTACAAAGTAGAAGTGATGCAAGGAGGGAAGAGTATATGGAGAAAAAGAGAGAAGTTAAGAGAGTGGTGAAGCAATGTAAAAAGAGAGCAAATGAGAGAGTGGGTGAGATGTTATCAACAAATTTTGTTGAAAATAAGAAAAAGTTTTGGAGTGAGATTAACAAGTTAAGAAAGCCTAGAGAACAAATGGATTTGTCAGTTAAAAATAGGAGAGGAGAGTTATTAAATGGAGAGGTAGAGGTATTGGGAAGATGGAAGGAATATTTTGAGGAATTGTTAAATGTTGATGAAGATAGGGAAGCTGTGATTTCGTGTATAGGGCAAGGAGGAATAACATCTTGTAGGAGTGAGGAAGAGCCAGTTGTGAGTGTGGGGGAAGTTCGTGAGGCAGTAGGTAAAATGAAAGGGGGTAAGGCAGCCGGGATTGATGGGATAAAGATAGAAATGTTAAAAGCAGGTGGGGATATAGTTTTGGAGTGGTTGGTGCAATTATTTAATAAATGTATGGAAGAGGGTAAGGTACCTAGGGATTGGCAGAGAGCATGCATAGTTCCTTTGTATAAAGGCAAAGGGGATAAAAGAGAGTGCAAAAATTATAGGGGGATAAGTCTGTTGAGTGTACCTGGTAAAGTGTATGGTAGAGTTATAATTGAAAGAATTAAGAGTAAGACGGAGAATAGGATAGCAGATGAACAAGGAGGCTTTAGGAAAGGTAGGGGGTGTGTGGACCAGGTGTTTACAGTGAAACATATAAGTGAACAGTATTTAGATAAGGCTAAAGAGGTCTTTGTGGCATTTATGGATTTGGAAAAGGCGTATGACAGGGTGGATAGGGGGGCAATGTGGCAGATGTTGCAAGTGTATGGTGTAGGAGGTAGGTTACTGAAAGCAGTGAAGAGTTTTTACGAGGATAGTGAGGCTCAAGTTAGAGTATGTAGGAAAGAGGGAAATTTTTTCCCAGTAAAAGTAGGCCTTAGACAAGGATGTGTGATGTCACCGTGGTTGTTTAATATATTTATAGATGGGGTTGTAAGAGAAGTAAATGCGAGGGTCTTGGCAAGAGGCGTGGAGTTAAAAGATAAAGAATCACACACAAAGTGGGAGTTGTCACAGCTGCTCTTTGCTGATGACACTGTGCTCTTGGGAGATTCTGAAGAGAAGTTGCAGAGATTGGTGGATGAATTTGGTAGGGTGTGCAAAAGAAGAAAATTAAAGGTGAATACAGGAAAGAGTAAGGTTATGAGGATAACAAAAAGATTAGGTGATGAAAGATTGAATATCAGATTGGAGGGAGAGAGTATGGAGGAGGTGAACGTATTCAGATATTTGGGAGTGGACGTGTCAGCGGATGGGTCTATGAAAGATGAGGTGAATCATAGAATTGATGAGGGAAAAAGAGTGAGTGGTGCACTTAGGAGTCTGTGGAGACAAAGAACTTTGTCCTTGGAGGCAAAGAGGGGAATGTATGAGAGTATAGTTTTACCAACGCTCTTATATGGGTGTGAAGCGTGGGTGATGAATGTTGCAGCGAGGAGAAGGCTGGAGGCAGTGGAGATGTCATGTCTGAGGGCAATGTGTGGTGTGAATATAATGCAGAGAATTCGTAGTTTGGAAGTTAGGAGGAGGTGCGGGATTACCAAAACTGTTGTCCAGAGGGCTGAGGAAGGGTTGTTGAGGTGGTTCGGACATGTAGAGAGAATGGAGCGAAACAGAATGACTTCAAGAGTGTATCAGTCTGTAGTGGAAGGAAGGCGGGGTAGGGGTCGGCCTAGGAAGGGTTGGAGGGAGGGGGTAAAGGAGGTTTTGTGTGCGAGGGGCTTGGACTTCCAGCAGGCATGCGTGAGCGTGTTTGATAGGAGTGAATGGAGACAAATGGTTTTTAATACTTGACGTGCTGTTGGAGTGTGAGCAAAGTAACATTTATGAAGGGATTCAGGGAAACCGGCAGGCCGGACTTGAGTCCTGGAGATGGGAAGTACAGTGCCTGCACTCTGAAGGAGGGGTGTTAATGTTGCAGTTTAAAAACTGTAGTGTAAAGCACCCTTCTGGCAAGACAGTGATGGAGTGAATGATGGTGAAAGTTTTTCTTTTTCGGGCCACCCTGCCTTGGTGGGAATCGGCCGGTGTGATAATAAAAATAAAAAAAAATTTTCTTAACATGAGGACAGTTTCAACTAGTGAACTCATAGCCAATGGTAATGATATTATGTGGCAGGATATTACAATGAAATTCTATCTTAGCCAGATTATCTTTTGAAGACTTAGACACGTAACCTGCTTCATCTGTTGTTTACATCAAGTCTGTGGAACATGTCAGCAAGATTTTCAGGGACATCATCATTCTGCCCTCCGGTCTGTATTGGCTCTAAGAGTAGGAACGAATGACTGGCGTGAGATCATTGGCTGGGGATCACGAGCAACTGTTCTGGAAGGAGACACATATGGCCAGATCCTCACGCACGTCTTCTTGAACGTATTAAGCTCCTTTTTGATATATAATTTACATTTATTTTTTGCTTTCTAATGTGTTTCTGTGCGAATGTTTTCTCAGACAATGAACTTTTGCATAAGATCAAATTTATATAAAATATCCCATAAGATGTCAAATTTCACAAACAATCCCAGAAATTTCAAGGTATAAATTTCTAACATGCTGCTATTTCTTCCACTAATTTTCAGAATATTCCTAAAAATGTGAGCTCCAAAGGTTAGACCTACCCTAGAATATATTGCAGCTTCGGTACAGTACCGCTGATTTACGTCAAAGAAGTACTCCTTATTAATCTTCGTATTGTAAGCTACGTGGTCCAGTGTTACAGCATTGTGCCTGTTACTTGCCTAGACTACAGTTCGAATCCTCATCGATTTTCCCGCGTATACATTAAAAGGTGTTCATTATGCATTATCCTGAGTTTATGGACCACATGGTATTACGGGGCATGAGCAAAGAAGTATGATAACAGTTTCCGGAGTTGTGGGAAGAGAAGGTCACTGCTATTGTGAGGCTCCTTGCTTGTCACCACCACATCTTATGTCCTGCTCCATTCTTCTATTTATTCACTCACACATACATACATACATACATACATACATACATACATACATACATACATACATACATACATACATAAATTCATACATACATACATACTTACATACGTGCATACATACATACACATATACATACGTACATACATAGATACAAACAGACAAACTGGAGAACCAGAGTGTGTACCTCGATCGAGACAGAACACAAGAGGAAAAGATGGTACTGAAAGAGAGAGTGCAAAAACGAAAGGAGGAACGAGAGGGAATGACAAAGATGAGCAGAAGAACCCAGACACAGGTGAAAGGGCAAACACACCTTCCAGAAACACCTGCAGAAGGACTCCAACTGCGACAGCTCCAAGGCAACTGAACAATCTATACCGACACTCACACACTGATCCCTCTGTCCCCACCCATCACACCACAAACCCCACCCCTACAGCAACCCCCTATGGGAACTCTGCCCCCACCCCCACCAACACTGCAATCCCTCATAGACCCCCGCCAGAGCTCCCGCTCCCCCAACCCTAGTCTTCTCCTATGACCACAGTTTTAGAAAAGAATTTGAAGGTTTGGTACACGAACGCGGATGGAATAACGAGTAAATATAAGGAGGGGTATGAAAGAATCTGTGAGAAGTCCCCAGACATCATAGCAGTCACAGAAACGAAACTCACTGAGACAATAACAGACCCAATCTTCCACCAGGATATCAGATCCTGAGGAAAGATAGAAAGAGTAGAGAGAAAGGACGGGTTGCGCTGCTCATAAAAAAACCGATGGAGATTTGAGGAAATGGAAGGCAATGACGAGACTGGAGAAAGGGATTACATAGTAGGTACACTTCAGTCTGGGGAACATAAGGTAGTCATTGCAGTGATGTATAATCCACCACAGAACTGCAGGATGCCACGAGACGAATATGAAGAGAGCAACAGAGCAATGGTGGACACACTGGTTGAGGTGGCAAGAAGAGCTCACTCGAGCAGAGCAAAGTTACTGGTTATGGGCGATTTCAACGACAGGGAGATCAACTGGGAAAACCTGGAGCCACATGAGGGTCCCGAAACATAGAGAGCCACATGGGGGTTCCGAAACATAGAGACCCAAGATGATGGATGTGGTACTGGAAAACCTCATGCATCAACATGTTGAAGATTGAGACACTTATGCAGCATATGGGAATCTTTATTCAGGAAACGTTTCGCCACACAGTGGCTTCATCAGTCCAATACAAAGAGGAAGACGTAAGGAGAGGAGGAGTATGAGGTAATCAGTCCCTCAGCCTGGAGTCGATGTGTTCAGTCCATCAATCTTGTAGAATGTACAGCATAGGGCCGTAGACGTGGCTTATATACTGTAGTGAGGTGAGGTGAAGCAGGCGGAGGCGGGGTCATAGTGGTACCATCCACTAGTCGAAGTAGGTCTTCGTCCAAAGTTTGAACAAGTGTTTACTTTTGTTTGCAACATTGCTGGTTTTTAGGGTGTTATTGTTAATTAATACCCTGTGAATAATTTACTTTTGTGTGCAACATTGCTAGTTTTTAGGGTGTTATTATTAATTAATACCCTGTGAATAATTTACCTTTCTGTATAATATTGCTGGTTTTAGGGTGTTATTATTAATTAATACCCTGTGAATAATTTACCTTTGTTTGCAACATTGCTGGTTTTCAGGGTGTTATTATTAATTAATGCTCTATAAATCATTTACCTTTCTGTATAATATTGCTGGTTTTAGGGTGTTATTATTAATTAATACTCTATAAATCATTTACCTTTCTGTGCCATATTGTTGATTTTTAGGGTGTTATTAATACTTGATATTTTGTGCATAATTTACCCTTGCAGGTACAATCTTGCTGATTTTTAGGGGGATATGCTCACCTAAATTTCTGGGAATAATTTACCTTTGCAAGTGCAGTAGCTCTTATTTTTTTTTTCTGCCAGGATTTTCTTTTTGTGTGCAATCCTGTTTAATTTGAGGGAGTCACATGACAACTCCTTGTGAATATACTACTTCAGTATATGTACCTTGCTGTGTGCTTTATTATTTTATATCAGTAAGTTCTGTGGCTGGTAGTAAGATTTGGTGCTATTATTTCCCAAAATGGCTGACACTGGTGAAAATTCTGAGGATGACATGCATTTGGAAGGTGACATTGAATCAAATCCCCATGATAGGGACCTGGATAAGGAAGTAGTAATTTTACAAATGAAATTAGCCCTAGTTGCAGAAGAAAAGGAACGGTTAAGGAATGAACGCACAAAGATCCAGGAACAGAGAGCCTTAGAGGAGCTTAGGGCTCAAGAAAGAGCTAAAGAGAGGCAGCTTGCTTCTCACCCAGACACAGACACAAGGGTAGATGTTTTTCTTTTGGATAAAGCCATAAAATTTGTGCCCAAATTCCTAGAGAAAGACCCAGACCAGTTTTTTCTGTTATTTGAAAGTACGGCCAAATCCCAAGTTTGGCCGGAAAAGGAATGGGCGACATTAGCAAGAACCCAATTAGTTGGTAAAGGTTTACAGGCTATTAGTTCTTTAGAAGAATCTGCCTTTTCTGATTATCATAAGCTAAAAGAGATAGTTTTACTGGCTTATCAAATGTTGCCGGAAAGGTACCGGCAGAAATTCAGAGGACTAAAGTTTCAGTCAGGGCAGTCTTTGGTGGAATATGGTAAGGAGAAGATGTCACTTCTAAATAGGTGATGTCGCTCAAAGGAGGTGGTAGGCAATTATGAAGGTGTAATTACCTTAATTTTGTTAGAGGATCTTTTGGGAAATGTTCCTTCTGACCTTAAGGCATATCTTGAGGAGAAGGATCTTGATGATTTTAATAATGCTTTAGAAATGGGTGACAGATTTTTAGCTAACCAAAAATTTGGTAGTAGTTACCACACCTACCATACTAATAATGGTAAGTTTTCTCCACCCACCAATAGGAATAAGAAATTTCAGAAGTTTAAGCCACCCATGTATCTGCCTAATAACCACAAAAGTTTTAATAACCCTAATTTACCAGTACCCACTCGAGGAGGTTTTAAGTCAGCTGTCACAGGTCCAGGACTACAAGGAACAGGTGGGACGAGCCCAGTTCCCCAGAACCACGGGATCCAACCTAGGTCAAAAGGGCAGGGGGGCTTTTAAACCATATTACTGTACTTATTGTCATAAACAGGGCCACCTGCAGCCATATTATCGAAAGATGCTTAGGGACCAGGCTGTGGCAGATGCTTCTCCAGTAAATACACCAATTACACATGATGTGGCTTGCATTGCAGTCTTGCCCCAAGGTATCCAAAGAAGACCAGCTGTCTTTGACCCTCGGATGAAGGTCTATTCAAGTAAGTCTACTGTGGCCTTACACCAAAATGAAGGTAGGGTCACGGGTGTTATGTCTTTGAGGGACACTTGTAGCACATACACCTTGCTTCGCAGGGGTGTATTGCCAGTGTCGGAAGACACCTACACCGGATTGGACATTTTTCTTAAAGGGATAACTGGAGTCCCTGTCAGGACTCCAGTGCACAGGTTATGGGTAGAGTCTGCGTACCAGTCTGGGTACCTACCTGTAGGTATTGCAGAAGATGTACCTTTTGCAGGAGTTGACCTTCTACTAGGCAACAATGTTGTGGGACTCCTCAAAAGTGAGGAATGTTTGGTTTTGCAGGACCCTGCTTTACAAGGTGGTAATGACCCAATTGGACCAACGGTACCTGAAAAATTTTCAATGTGCTTTCGGACTAAACAGGGGAACAAGGCAGGAGCTGTGCCTCCCTGTGACCCTTATGCACACTGTGGTGATGGTTTGGGCATGGGGCGTCTGTTCATTGAGTCTGACCTGCAGGAGACTCTGAGCAGTGATGAACCGGCTCAACCGGAACTCGGTTGGAGAAGTGGTCTTGGTGCTGATGTGGGAAAATATCCCCTGACTCTGCAGCAGCTGAGTGAGGCCCGGGAAGGTTGTGACCTCCGGAACGCTATTCATTTATCAGTTGTCGCGGAGGATGTGGTTCCCAAATTTACCAAGTGTTTATTTTGCAGAGTTGATCAAATGAGCAAGACTCTTTTTAAGAGGACCTGTGCTTACGTGGACGCGGCAGAACTATTAAAGTGTCTTTGTCAGTATTTTTTACAGATTCTGAAGGAATGGCATTTCAGTGTTAAGACGGGAGAGCTAAATAATCAGTGTTTATTCATAAATTCCTTTTCTAACAGGTTACCAGAGTCTGTACCCTTTCTGATTAATTTCGTGTGTGTGGTTTTGAGATTTCTGGTGAAACATTTTTGTCTCTTAGGCTTTGCACAAATCACCCAGAAGTCATATTTTATGAAATGTCATGTAGTTTTGAGAGGCCTACTTGAGGCTAAATTTACCAATGTATATCATCCTAGGAGTCAAAGAAAAGCTCCATGGTTTTCCCAGTCTCTCAGGGGAATGCATATTTGTTTTCCCCAGTACCAGAAGGACTGGGAGAAGGGAATTCCCCTCCCTTTCATTACCGTGTGGGGAAGCACTCTGGAATCATTAAGTCATGTGCTACGTGAGGATGGTGATGTTTCCCCAGCGGTGTTTTTTCTCGGTTTCAGAAAATTCTTGGCTAAGATGAGGTCGATGGCACTAGTGCACCAGCCTACCAGTCCGCCCAGGATGACGTGGGACTATGAGGTGGTGCTACACATTCTGGAAGCTGGAGAGATGGGATTGGCATTGGAACCGGATCCTGGGAAGGCTATGATGGAACTGTGTGGTGACTTCAAAATGATGATGGATAAAGTCCCTGAGAAAGATAATGTAAGTAGGAAAATTGTAAGAGATTGTGGAAGATTTGGATCTTCTGAAAGACTGGTTGAAGTGTTGGCTCAGCCATGGGATGCTGAAAAATGGGGCCATGTTAAACCCCATGAGGTAGAGGTTTCCGAATTTGTGAAATGTCAGCAGGCCTGGCATGATGTAAGCTGGGGTGAAATAGGTTCCTTGAAGGAAGTGAAGTGTTTATTTCTAGAGACTGTTTGTATCCAGCGAGAGTCGGTGGACGTTGTCTTTTACTGGTCTCACACTAGGTGATACCTTGAACACGTGCACTGACTGCCGCCAGGTACAGTTAAAAAATAAGGTTTTGTCTCCTCTTTATGAACTACATGCAAATTGTGTGAATGAACAGTGGGTGGGTCATCTGCTTCCCATGACCATGTGTGCCAAGGACACACCCGTATTTGTAACTTTAATATCTCTGTACATGTACCTTTTGTATGCCACTAACCCTCAAGATCTTTTATGTGTAATCCTGAGTTACCCACCCCGGGTTTTGCAAAATGATACAGAGGTTGGGTCAGTCTTGTTGCAGGGTAGAGCAGGAGACGTAATGCCACTCGGCTGCTTCTCAGCAAAAAGTAGCAGGCACCCAAGAAGTTATACCGCCATATAAAAGGAGGCTCTTGCTTTAGTGTTGGCAGTGCAACATTTTGAGGTGCATATATCTTCATCAGTTCACCCTATAACTGTGTATAGTGACCATATTCCTTTATGTTTCCTTCACTTAATGAGGGACCACAATCAGAGACTTACAAGGTGGGCCTTGTTTCTCCAACTTCTTAATCTTGTGATTCATTATGTGAAGGGAGCGGAGAATGTGGTTGCTAATACCTTGTCTTGTGTTTAAAGTGTACGATGTAGTGTATAGATCACTTATCTATTCTTATTTCGTAGCGATTTGCGGTAGACGAGTAGATGAAACCCTGGACCACCCAAAGGAGAAGGGCAGGTTGAGCTGGAGTGGTGGGAGGTATCAGGATTCCCTAGTGTGTGTGTATTTAGGGGGGTAGTCACATCAAAGGCCATGCCTAGGTAAGGTATGCTACGTTTTTTAGGTGTTGGCTGGAATGCCTCGCCTCAGTTTTATGTTGGTATAGGGACTGTTGGACCTAACGTTTTAGTGAATGTGAGGCTGGCGGTGATGCCCTCCACTGTTTGGGTCATGTCTTTTGATCCGAGGTGTTTTGGTTCTCCAGGACTCTTTTTCAATTTTTCGTTTTTGGATCACCGCTGGGGTGACTCCAGGGTCCTTGGAATGACATGTAGGTGACGGCCTGGGAGGTCCACCTTTTGGGGGTCTTCAGTGATGACTCCAGGGTTTTACAGCCGCAGTCCCACCAACACGACTTATGTGCCTGTCCACCCGTTGTTTTTGGGGGCCTGATATTTTCCCCTCTCCTGTGCTCTCCTGATTCTCGCAGAGGTGTGTCATGGGGAACCAGTTTTGTTTACTAAAGATTGCTGTGAGATGGGAGTGATAATGTGATGTTGTTTTCTCAGTAGAATTTAATATGTAACATCTGTTTCTCTTTTCTTTGAACTCCTGGAAAATATACTTACTGTTTAAAAGTTTTTTTGGTGGCACCTACAGTTTGGTCTGCCTTGCAACATACTGAACTTTGGTGTTACTTCATAAAACAGCATTCCTCAGGGGCACTTTTGTACAAAGTTAACTTGCTCGTTTATAAGTTTGCTTGATGTAATTTAGGTAAAATGCATCAACGCCAGTGCCTGGCCAGCGCTGTGTTGTGATGGTGCCTTTTCCTAAAACAGCTGTCTAAGAGTGTGACTGTGAGCTCGTTGGGCATAGAACTTGATCACTTTTATGTTCGGCGAGTTTCATATGTCTGCAATCTAGTACCTCAGTTTGTTAATATTGCATATTTGTAGTACCAAAAGACCGTGATTGTATGGTGGTCATTCCCCAGTTTTCATTTTGCCAGTTGCCTCAGACCTTAATGTGGGGCTTATTTTCTTTTTTTTTTCTTTTTGCCTAGCGGTGTCTGTAGGGACCCCGCTAGCAGAGTGAGACCTATGGTCTGGGGGTGGGGGTGTTATGCAGGGTTCTGCATGACATTGTAATGTACATATAGTGGAGAAGTGTGCCATAATAATATGAATATTACAGTTGTAAGGAATAATTTTATAATTGATAATGTGCATTTGGGGTTACTGTAAAGTACTCTAACTGTAATTATAAAGAAATTCTGTTAATGATTTATTTTCCAAGGATGTTTGGGTACGCAGAGTAAGCGTGGAGTCACGTGACGTTAGCATGGGGTGTAGAGGCTGGCGTCGGAGATGCTGTGTATGTAAGATAAGTTTGTAGTTGTGCACTTATTTTGTTTATCCAACTCAAGCCATAGGCTCTCATATGGCTTACCTGTATGTTCACCCCGGCTTTGACATGGTCAGGGTGCTGTGGGATGAGTGAGGAAATAAGAAATGAGGTTTGTAGGGTAGTGACGGCCTGACGCTGACGAGGCCTAGTGGTTATGGAGCCTGAACCTCTCGCCAGCTGTTGTTTGTACACTCATTTGGGCGTTTTGGATTAAGGTCTTTCTGTTATGTTATGTTATGGTGATTAAATAGATACATTTTCCTAATTGGGATTTTTGCCTATCCTCTGTTACCCAACCCCTTTAAGTACACATACCAGTTTAGCGCTTTCTGTTTTGTCTGGGATAGCCCTGGGTGGCCGGTTTGGGCTAGTATGTGTGTAACTTTTACCTTTGCCATTAGACAAGGCATCCAGCCCCCAGCTATCCCACATTTTTGCATAACAGTGCCACTAACAACAATCTTCAAAACATCCCTCGAAACTGGGCAACTACTTATGGTATGGAAGACGGCAAATGTAGTCCCCATTTTTAAGAAAGGAGCCAGAAACGAGGCACTAAACTGCAGACCAGTATCACTGACGTGTACAGTATGCAAAGTCATGGAGAAGATTATCAGGAGAGTGGTGGAGTACCTGGAACAGAACAAGATTATCAACGACAACCAGCACGGATTCATAGAAGGCAAATCCTGTGTCATAAACTTTCTGGAGTTTTATGGCAAAGTAACAGTCAGTTCTGCCACTTCTACTCCATATTGTTTCAGACTATGGAACAATACTCTTCTCCAGACTGAGGGACTGACCACCTCAAAACTTCAAGGGTGATGGACTGATTACATAGTCTTCAAAGTCTCATCTGCTTCTATCAACTTTTCTGTACTCGACTGAAGAAGCCTACTGTGTAGGCGAAACGTTTCGAAATAAAGATATCTAACTGTTGCATATGTGTCTTACCTAACATCACTGCTTCTATACTATAGCTAATGTTAGTTCTGTTACTACTACTACTACTACTACTACTACTTGTACTACTACTACTACTACTACTACTACTACTACTACTTGTACTACTACTACTACTACTACTACTACTACTGCACTGCTCTGCTACTGCTGCTACTACTGCTCTGCTCTGCTACTACTGCTGCTGTGTGCTACTGGCCTGGAACACTGCTGCTGCTTGCTGCCTACTGCTACGGACTGCTGCTACTGCTGCTGCGCACTGCTGCTGCTGTGCTGCGTGCTGCTGTACTGCTCTTCTGCTCTGCTGCTGCTGGCCGTGCTGCTGCTGCTGCTGCTTGTGCTGACTGCTGTGCGTGCTGCTGCCTTGCTGCTGCTGCACTGGCTGCTGCTGCTGCTGCTGCTGCTGGCCGGCGCTGCTGCTGCTGCGTGCTGCTGCTGCTGCTGCTGCTGCTGGCTGCTGCTGCAGCGTGCTGCTGCTGGCTGCTTGCTGCTGCTGCTGCTCTGCTCTGCTGCTGCTGCTGGCAACGCTGCTGCTGCTGCTGGCGCTGCTGCTGCTGCTGCTGCTATTGCTGTTTGTGCTGCTGCTGCACCTGTCTGCTGCTGCTCTGCGGTTCTGCTGCTGCACTGCTGCTAGCGTTGCTGCTGCTGCAGCGTGCTGCTGCTATGCTGCTGCTGCTGCACACTGCTGCTGCCTGCTGCAGCGTGCTGCTGCTACGGCTGGCGCCGTGCTGCTGCTGCTGCTGCTGGCGGCCGGCTGCTGCTGCTACTGCTGCGCTGCTGCAGCGTGCTGCTGCTGCTGCTGGCATTGCTGCTGCTGCTGCTGCTGCTGCTGCTTGTGCTGCTGCCAACTGCTGCTCGTGGCCTGCTGCTGCTGTCTACTGCTGCTGCTGCTGTTTGTGCTGCTGCTGCATGCTGCGCATGCTGCTCTGCTCTGCTGTTCACCCGTGCTGCTGCTTCGGCCGTGCTGCTGCGTGGCTGCTGCTGCTGCTGCTCTGCTGGCGTGCTCTGCTGCTGCTACTGTTTTCTGCTCAACGCTGCTGCTGCTGCTGCATGCTGCTGCTGCTGCTACTGTGTGCTGCTGCTGCTGCTGCTGCTGCTGCTGCTCTTGCCGCTACTGCTGCTGCTGCTGCAGCTGCTACTGCTGCACTGCTGCTACTGCTTCTGCTGCTGCTGCTGCTGCTGCTGCTGCTGCTGCTTGTTGCTGGTGCCGTTGCTAGCTACTGCTACTGCTGCAATGCTAGGGTGCTACTGCTGCTGTGCTTGTACTGCCACTGCTGTTGCTAATGCTGCTCTGCAGTGGCCACTGTGCATGCTCACGCTGATGCTGCTACTGCTGCTGCCCATGCTGCCTGCTGCTGCTGCTGCTGGCGTGCTGCTGCTGCTAGGAATGGCGTGCTGCTGCTGGCGTGCTGCTGCTGCTGCACGCTGCTGCTGCACTGCTGCTGCTGCTGCTGCGTGCTGCTGCTGCTGCTGCGCTGCTGTACTGCTGCTGCTGCGTGCTGCTGCTGCTGCTGCTGCTGCTTGTGCTACTGCGCTGCTGTGCTGCTGCTGCTGCTGCTGCTTGTGCTGCTGCTGCTGCTGCTGCTGCCGCTGCTGCTGCTGCTGCTGCTGCGGTGCCGCTGCTGCTACTGCTGCTTGCTGTGCTGCACCTGCTGCTACTGCTGCTGCGTTGCTGCTGCTGCTGCTGGCTGCTGCTGCAGCTACTGCAGCTGCTGCTAGTACAGCTGCTGCTGCTGCTTCTGTGTTTATACTGCTGTAGATTGCACGCTACTGGTTTTGTTATGGCTAACTGCTGCTGCTGCTGCAGCTGCTGCTGCTAGCTGCAGCTACTGCTGCTGCTGGCTGCTGCTGCTACTGCAAGCGTGCTGCTGCTGCTGCTGCTACTGCTGCAGCTGCTGCTGCTGCTTCTGCTGCTGCTGCCACGTGCTGCTGCTGCTGCTGCTGCTGCTGCTGCACTGCAGCTGCTGCAGCTGCTGCTGGCCTGCTGCTGCTGCTGCTGCTGCTTGTGCTGCTGCTGCTGCTGCTGCTGCTGCTGCAGCTGCTGCTGCTGCGCTGGCGTGCCTGCTGCTGCTGCTGCTGTGCTGCTGCTGCTGCTGCTGCTGCTGAGATGCTGCTGCTGCTGCTGCTGCTGCTGCTGCTGCTGCTGCTAGCTGCTGCTACTGCTCTATGATGCACGTGGATGCTGCAGCCTACTGATTTTATTACAACTCCTCTACTGCTACTACTACTGCTTGGCCCTGCTGCTGTGCTCTGGCACTTGCTGCTGTACTACTGCTCTGCATGCAATACACTACCAAGTTCTGCAGCTACTACTGCTACTACTACTGCTGCTACTACTGCCACTGTAATACTGCTACTACTACTGCTACTGCAGCTACTACTACTAATGCTACTAGTGTTTATACTGCTGTGAATGCTACAGCTGCTATCACTTTTATGCATTTCTACTGCTACTACTGCACAGCACTGCTACTGCTGTGCTGCTGCTGCTGCGGCAGCGTGCTGCTGCTGCTGCTGCTGCTGCTGCTGCTGCTGCTGCTGCAGCTGCTGCTGCTGCTGCTGCTGCTACTGCTGCACTGCAGCACTGCTGCTGCAGCTGCTGCAGCTGCTGCTGCTGCTGCTTCTGCAGCTGCTGCTGCTGCTGCTGCTGCAGCTGCTGCTGCTGCTAGTGGCGTGCTGCTGCTGCGGCGCTGCTGCTGCTGCTGCTGCAGCTGCTGCTGCTGCTGCTGCTGCTGCGTATGCTCCTGCTGCGTATGCTGCTGCTGCTGCTGCGGCGCTGCTGCTGAGTGCTGCTGGCGTGCTGCTGCTGCTGCTGCTGCTGCTGCTGCTGCTGCGTATGCTGCTGCTGCGTATGCTGCTGCTGCTGCGTATGCTACTGCTGCGTATGCTGCTGCTGCTGCGTATGCTGCTGCTGCGTATGCTGCTGCTGCGTATGCTGCTGCTGCTGCTGCTGCTGCTGCTGCTGCTGCGTATGCTGCTGCTGCTGTATGCTGCTGCTGCTGCTGCTGCTGCACTGCTGCTCGCTGCTGCTGGCTGCACTGCTGCTGCTGCTGCTGCTGCTGCTGCTACTGTGCTACTGCTGCTGCTGCAGCTACACTCTACTGCTTCTGTTTGTACTGCTGTGTTGCAACTAGTTTTACTTGAATTTCTTACATGCTGCTCTACTGCTTGTGTGCTGCTACACTGCACTGCTACACTACTGCTACTACTGCATTACTACTTGCTCTACTACTGCAGCTACTACTCAACACTCATTTATATGCTGCAGATGCTGCAGCTACTGATTTTATTACAGCTCTACTACACACTGCACTACGTACTGCTACTGCTGCTGCTGCACTACTGCTACACTGCTGCTCTACTACTGCTGGCTGCTGCTACAGCTGCTTCTGCTGCACTGCTGTTTATGCTGCTGTGGTTGCTGCACTGCTGATTTTGTGACAGCTTGCTGCTGCTGCTGCTGCATGCTGCTGCTGCTGCTGCTGCTGCTACTGCTGCTGCTGCTGCAGCCCAGCAGCTGCTGCTGCTGCTGCTGCTGCTGCTGCTGCTGCTGCTGCTGCACTGCTGCCACTGCTGCTGCTGCTACTACTGCTACTACTGCAGCTACTGCTACTGTTGCTACTACAGCACACTACTACTACTTGTACTACTACTACTACTACTACTACTACTACTACTATTACTACTACAACTACTACTACTACTACTACAACTACTACTACTACTTCTACTATTTATACTACTGTAGATGCTACAGCTACTGATTTTATTACAACTTCTACTACTACTCATATTCATTTAAATATATTTACAAAGTCAACTCTAAGTAATACTTTATACAACCATTACTTGTTGTTGTTGTTGTTGTTGTTGTTCTGGAAAATGTAAATGTTATTTGGAATCCTATCTGCTGTTTCCGCTTATTTTTTTGTGAATATTACGTCTCCCTTTATTAACTTACCTCTTCTTCCCCTCTCGCTTCCCTCCATATGTTGCCCCTTCCATCTTTCCCCTTCATATCCCGTCAGCGTACATTAATCATTCTCCCATTTTTCACCTTCCCATTACCACTGCTTGTTTATTCTCTTTCCCATTCCACTATAACCCTTTCCTCGACACATATGTCCTGTCTTTCTCTCATCCCCTTATATCATCTCTCCCTCTCTTTCTTCCCTATTGTCATTAGCTATTCCATTATACCTTTGTCCCATCTCTTCTTTCATCATCGTTTGCTTTTCTCTTTCCGCCCTTCGTGCGTTCTTTTGATCAATATTTATTCCTGTTTGTGATTGCCATATTGTGTTTCTCTCCTCTGTCTCCTTGTCTCCCAGATTCTCCTTTCCCATTAATACTGCCTTTTTTTTGAATTTCCGAATTATTTCACAGACTCGCGCTGCCTTGTCTCACGTCCTCATTAATGTCGTCGACTGTAGAGATAATTCATAGTTATTACACTCAAAGCTTCAATTTACTATTAAATGGTCAATGAATGAAGCGCGTGTAATGCCTAGTAATTAGTGGTAGGTGACTAGCTCATCCCAGGCTGTGATAATGTCAGATTAATGTTGCTATTGTACATTGCTATTGTTAATAAACTTTTATTGTTGTTGGCGTTAATACTGTTTTTGTTAGTGTTGATACTAGAAGCTTGTACTCGTATACCAACAAAAACGTAATTAAGATACTCGTGCAAGCTCGGAACAATTATTTTGACACGTTTAGTTTTGGAGTTATATCGTTTCAAGAGAGAGAATGAGAGAGGTTATTAACATGTACAGTGCTGGGAGGTTTGACGTAAATGATGTACGTCACAGGTAGGTCACTCACTTCAAGCTCCAGGATACCACCGGATTATACAACTTCTAAAACAGTCCAAGAAACGACGATCAACTTAAGTTGATATTTACTTACACACCTGACTTCTCCATACTTCATGAGATGCTTATATTCACGTAGTCCCAACAGCAGACAGATTTATATTTTCAGAGACACTCTTCCAAACGACTTCCCATCACTCCAACATATATTTGATCACATATTCCACATAAAATGGCAGATCTCCGCTTGGCATCTACGGGTATAGACTAACCATGTAATAACTTACTTCGTGACGTGGTGAAAGTTTTCCCTGTCACTCGTGTATGTCATCGCAAGAGTCTACATCATCCCGTGATGTAAGAAAAGAACAATATGCCTTATGACATTGTATTTAGGCGCACCTTTTTGAACAGACTTGTGCGCTGTACTCTTTCAGAATCATATCTGAAATCCAAATAAACAGTAACATGTGCTTTATAATTATTTACCGTGCAAACATTGAAGACATTTATTCAGAAAAACTGATTCCATTGCATATTCTTCTTATTCCTCTAAAGATGTGTGTAAGCAGGTGAAAGTCCTCAGGTTTTATTTCCTATTTTCATAATAGTATTTTATCACAAACACACACACACACACACAAATAAATAAATAAATATACATATACATATATATATATATATATATATATATATATATATATATAGTATATATATATATATCTATCTATATTTTTATATTTTTATATATATATATATATATATATATATATATATATATATATATATATAGAGAGAGAGAGAGAGAGAGAGAGAGAGAGAGAGAGAGAGAGAGAGAGAGAGAGAGAGAGAGAGAGAGAGAGAGAGAGAGAGAGAGAGAGAGAGAGAGAGAGGAGAGAGAGAGAGAGAGAGAGAGAGAGAGAGAGAGAGAGAGAGAGAGAGAGAGAGAGAGAGTAGGAGAGAGGGAGATTATTTCCCAGTAAAAGTAGGCCTTAGACAAGGATGTGTGATGTCACCATGGTTGTTTAATATATTTATAGATGGGGTTGTAAGAGAAGTAAATGCGAGGGTCTTAGCAAGAGGCGTTGAGTTAAAAGATAAAGAATCAAACACAAAGTGGGAGTTGTTTACAGTTGCTCTTTGCTGATGACACTGTGCTTTTGGGAGATTCTGAAGAGAAGTTGCAGAGATTGGTGTATGAATTTGGTAGAGTATGTAAATGAAGAAAATTAAAAGTGAAAACAGGAAAGAGTAAGGTGATGAGGATAACAAAAAGATTAGGTGACGAAAGATTGGATATCAGATTGGAGGGAGAGAGTATGAAGGAGGTGAATGTATTCAGATATTTAGGAGTGGACGTGTGAGCAATTGGGTCAATGAAGGATGTAGTGTATCATACAATTGATGAGGGAAAAAAGATGAGTGGTGCACTGAGGAGTCTGTGGAGACAAAGAACTTTATCCGTGGAAGCAAAGAGTGAAATGTATGAGAGTATAGTTGTACCAACATTCTTGTATGGGTGTGAAGCATGGGTGCAACAAGGAGGAGGCTGGAGGCAGTGGAAACGTCATGTCTGAGGGCAATATTTGATGTGAATATAATGCAGAGAAGTCGTAGTTTGGAAATTAGGTGAAGGTGTGGGATTACCAAAACTGTTGTCCAGAGAGCTGAGGAGGGGTTGCTGAGGTGGTTCGGACATGTAGAGAGAACGTAACAAAACAGAATGACTTCGAGAGCCTATAAATCTGTAGTGGAGTGAAGGCTGGGTAGGGGTCGGCCTAGGAAAGGTTGTAGGAAGGGGGTAAAGGAGGTTTTGAGTGCGAGGGGCTTGGATTTCCAGCAAGCGTGCGTGAGCGTATTTGGTAGGTGAGAATTGAGACAAATGGTTTTTAATACTTGACGTGCTTTTGGAGTGTGAGCAAAGTAACTTTTATGAAGGGATTCAAGGATACCTGCAGGCCGGACTTGAGTCCTGGAGATGGGAAGTACAGTGTCTGCACGAAGGAGGTGTGTTAATGTTACAGTTTTATAACTGTAGTGTAAGCACACCTCTGACAAGACAGTGATGGAGTGAATGATGATGAAAGTTTTTCTTTTTAGAGCCGCCCTGCCTTGGTGGGAATCGGCCGATGTATTAATAAAAAAATCTTATGACTGGCTTCAAATTTTAGCCACTGATGTAGTTTTCTGAAAGTAAATGGGACGTAAGTCTGAAAGTAAATGGGACGTAAATCTGAAAGTAAATGGAACGTAAGTCTGAAAGTAAATGGGACTTAAGTCTGAAAGTAAATCGGACGTAAGTCTGAAAGTAAATCGGACGTAAGTCCCATTTACTTTCAGACTTACGTCCCATTTACGTAAGTCCCATTTATCAATTTTATTGAAATTTAATACACAATGACTTAAGAATGCTGCTGATCTGCTTCAAAATATTACTGATGTATTTTTAAAGAATAATAATTCTCCACAAGTTTAGTCTGAATCGTATTTGTTCAGAATCTAAATGTCTTTATTGTTGGATTCAAATAAATATCTACAGAATGCATTTTTTATTAGTTTTAATATTTCGTTATTATTCTCTATTAGTATCCATGATATATACGAGAGAGAAAACAAAAAATTATTATTCTTTAATCAACTCTGAACGATAACAGATTTTTTAATTAAAGTTAACGTTTGCTGAGTAATTGCATTAATTATTAATACATTCATACAAATACATATGAACATGCATGTATCGGTACTGTACACAATCAACAGCACATACATACTTACAAGAATACCCAAACATGTATAGTGCATGCTTAAATATTCACATGAACATAATGTATTCACATGAATACATGCATACATACATGCAGTGGATGTCTAGGCTCCAGGAGAGCTCCACATGGGAACAGCAGACAGAGCTGACAGCTATCCTGACTTCACCTTTACAGAGAACCTAAAATCTGCAGTCAAATTAACATCCACCAGGACACTGACACGCATCCCCAAAGCTGCTCGCCCTCAAGCTGCTAGTAAATTCACTGACCTCTTGAAGAAAGTCGACGATGCTCCTGCAAACAACGGATCCTGGCACAACCCACTGTTATTTGGTAATACCTGTTTGGTTGTCCCTCCAAGGAGGGTCAAGTCACTAGGAACATATGTTATTAGGGTAATAAATGCATCCCCTAGAGATGACAACCTCGTCTGTCTCTACCCTAAGGTGACAAACATCCGCCGAGCAAAAAAAAAAAAAAAAATAGACGTGGGTAATACTCTTGGAACACTGAGACTTATAATCAGTGAAGATACTATCGCTCCTAAGGACGTTATTGCAGAACAAGTCCTCAACGACAAACAACCACCCAGGGCTCCCAGTACCAACACTGACCCTGACATTGCAATTAGTAGAAGAACCAGGATGCTGATGTGTATAAAGTTGCTAAGTCAACTCCACAGGGCTCAGCAGGAGGTTTCACCGGTTAAAGGCCACAACACTTAAAACAAATGCTCAGTACAGCACTTGGTGATGTTGCCGAGAGGTTGCTGTCTGAAGTTGCCAAGTTTTCTTACGTGTGCCTGGCTGGCAGTGTCCCAGTGACCATCAGACCCTCTTCTTTGGTGCCTCATTGTGTGCCCTCCGGGAAAAGGTTGGAGGAATCAGGCCCATTGCAGTGGGCAACTCCCTTCAGTGCCTAGTCGCCAAGACTGCAGTAAGAATGGTGAGTCAAGAGGCTGATGCAATGCTGAAACCAACTCAGCTCTGTTCTGGTGTTCAACAGGGCTGTGATGCAGCTGCCCATGCACCACGAGTATACATCAGCAACATGTCCGATGAAAAAACCTTGATCAGATTGGACTTTGCCAATGTTTTCAACTTAGTCAGAAGGGATGCTGCTCTCCAAGCAGTTCCTAGACACTTCCCTTCCCTCTATCCCTTCATTCAATCGTGTTATAGTGTGGCCTCTAAACTATTATTTGGAGACCATGAAATTGACTCGTGTGAGGGTATACAACAGGGGGACCCTCTCTTCCCCTTTCTATTCTGTCTGGTCATCAAGGAAATTATAGAAGCACTCTCCAGTGAGCTCAGTATCTGGTTCTTGAATGATGGTACCCTAGCTGGCACAACAGAATCTATCCCCGAGGACATCAGAAAAACTAAAGACATGGGAGAGAGCCTGAGCTATCTTTAAGCCCCATCAAATGTGAAACAGTTTCTGCCAATCGACAGATGATCCAGAATATTAGTGCTGTTTTACCAGGAGCGCGAGCCATTGATCCTGCCAAAAGCACTCTCCTTGGTGCTCCTCTTGGACCCAGTGCCATCGATGTGATCCTAGAAAAAAAAATCTCAGACCTCAGGACGATGGAAAGCAGGATGAAAGACATCGATACACATGATACACCCTAGCTATGCCAGTGCCATCACTGAATGGGAGACTCTTGCTGCTCCAGCACCAAAACCTAGTGCAGCACTGGCCTACAAACAGTCAAGTTGGGATGGTCTCATCGCTGAAAAGGTGCTTGCCAGCATGCGTAGGGCTGTAATATCAGACAGGGAGACTGCCCATCTCCAAGTTGTGAGTGCACTTCGCTCCGGGGACTTCCTTCAAATAATTCCCATTTCAGTAACGGAAACACTCCTAGACCCTAAGACCCTTCGTATTTCAGTGGCACTACGCCTTGCTGCCTCAATTCACACGGAATATACGTGTATTTGGGGCGATGCACTAGCCGACCAATAAGGTCTACGTGGTCTTAACTGCTCCAAAACCAAGGGCTGGCATGCAAGACACGATGAAGTTACCGGCATCATAAAGAGAACCCTTGCTACAGCTGGATGCCCAGCCGAGAGAGAGCCCCGATCACTAGCAGCCAACAATACCCACAACCCAGCAAACTGCCCAGATGGGATCACCATCTATCCTTGGAGGAATAGCAAGCTCTTAGCATGGTACTATACTTGTGTGTCGACGCAGGCTGACACCTACATCCATCACAGTGTCGGGCGACAGGGAGGAGCTGCCGACCACAGGGAGGAGTACAAGATCAGCAAGTACAGGGACATAAGCCAACAGAATCAATTCGTCCCAGTGGGATTAAAGACCTTGAGATCATGGGGAAAAAATTGTCACACGTTTCCTTAAAGAACTGGGTTCCAGACTTATTGACACCACCAGGGATCCAACGGCAGCCACTTTCATGCTCCAGCGCCTCAGCATGGCCATCCAGAGGGGAAATGCATGCTGCATACTGGGCTCGTGTCCGGCTTCAGAGGAGCTGGAGGAAAATCATAATCTTTGATGTGTTGTACCAATGTATTCATGTTTGTGTTTTCTGTCAAAGTATTCTGTCTATTAATAAAATTTCATGGAATATAAAATATAGGGGTGGTAGGAGAAGAAAATACTCAAACATAACTAGGGAGAATCTTGAGTTTTCCCTGAGGTACGTTTATCTACATACAGGTATATATATATATATATATATATATATATATATATATATATATATATATATATATATATATATATACATATATATATATATATATATATATATATATATATATATATATATATATATATATATATATATATATATATATATATATATATATATATATATATATATATATATATATATTTTTTTTTTTTTTTTTTTTTTTTTTTTTTTTTTTTTTTTTTTTTTTTTCAACAAGTCGGCCGTCTCCCACCGAGGCAGGGTGACCCAAAAAAAGAAAGAAAATCCCCAAAAAGAAAATACTTTCATCATCATTCAACACTTTCACCACACTCGCACATTATCACTGTTTTTGCAGAGGTGCTCAGAATACAACAGTCTAGAAGCATACCCATATAAAGATACACAACATATCCCTCCAAACTGCCAATATCCCAAACCCCTCCTTTAAAGTGCAGGCATTGTACTTCCCATTTCCAGGACTCAAGTCCGACTATATGAAAATAACCGGTTTCCCTGAATCCCTTCACTAAATATTACCCTGCTCACACTCCAACAGATCGTCAGGTCCCAAGTACCATTCGTCTCCATTCACTCCTATCTAACACGCGCACGCACGCTTGCTGGAAGTCCAAGCCCCTTACCCACAAAACCTCCTTTACCCCCTCTCTCCAACCCTTTCGAGGACGACCCCTACCCCGCCTTCCTTCCCCTATAGATTTATATGCTTTCCATGTCATTCTACTTTGATCCATTCTCTCTAAATGACCAAACCACCTCAACAACCCCTCTTCTGCCCTCTGACTAATACTTTTATTAACTCCACACCTTCTCCTAATTTCCACACTCCGAATTTTCTGCATAATATTTACACTACACATTGCCCTTAAACAGGACATCTCCACTGCCTCCAACCGTCTCCTCGCTGCTGCATTTACCACCCAAGCTTCACACCCATATAAGAGTGTTGGTACTACTATACTTTCATACATTCCCTTCTTTGCCTCCATAGATAACGTTTTTTGACTCCACATATACCTCAACGCACCACTCACCTTTTTTCCCTCATCAATTCTATGATTAACCTCATCCTTCATAAATCCATCCGCCGACACGTCAACTCCCAAGTATCTGAAAACATTCACTTCTTCCATACTCCTCCTCCCCAATTTGATATCCAATTTTTCTTTATCTAAATCATTTGACACCCTCATCACCTTACTCTTTTCTATGTTCACGTTCAACTTTCTACCTTTACACACATTCCCAAACTCATCCACTAACCTTTGCAATTTTTCTTTAGAATCTCCCATAAGCACAGTATCATCAGCAAAAAGTAACTGTGTCAATTCCCATTTTGAATTTGATTCCCCATAATTTAATCCCACCCCTCTCCCAAACACCCTAGCATTTACTTCCTTTACAACCCCATCTATAAATATATTAAACAACCATGGTGACATTACACATCCCTGTCTAAGACCTACTTTTACCGGGAAGTAGTCTCCCTCTCTTCTACACACCCTAACCTGAGCCTCACTATCCTCATAAAAACTCTTTACAGCATTTAATAACTTACCACCTATTCCATATACTTGCAACATCTGCCACATTGCTCCTCTATCCACTCTATCACATGCCTTTTCTAAATCCATAAATGCAATAAAAACTTCCCTACTTTTATCTAAATACTGTTCACATATATGCTTCAATGTAAACACTTGATCTACACATCCCCTACCCACTCTCAAACCTCCTTGCTCATCCGCAATCCTACATTCTGTCTTACCTCTAATTCTTTCAATTATAACCCTACCGTACACTTTTCCTGGTATACTCAGTAAGCTTATTCCTCTATAATTTTTACAATCTCTTTTGTTCCCTTTCCCTTTATATATATATATATATATATATATATATATATATATATATATATATATATATATATATATATATATATATATATATATATATATATATATATATATATATATATATATATATATATATATATATATATATTGCGCATCTGCAGTCTAGAGTACCTAGACGACGAAATCTAAGATATCCTAAGGATTTTGTCGAGAAGGCACTAATATCAGCAGAAAAGACTTTCTACAGGACTGAACCTAGAGAAGTGATGGTCAGGAAAAATGTGCTAGTTTTACCATACAATGAGAACCTGGCTTGCCTGCGTGAGTCATTAAAAAAGATCAATATAAACCTGGCTTTCAAAAACACGGGGACAGTGAAACAAAGGCGGATTAGAAACACAACCTCCAACAAAGTTGGTGGGGTTTACAAGATCCCATGTACTCAGTGTCCTCTCTCATATATCGGTCAAACAGGTAAATTTCTGGAAAGCAGAATTGCCCAGCATAAATACTCAGTCAGGACAGGGCAGGAGTCGAACGCTATCTTTAACCACGTTAGTGCATGTAATCACCCACCGGGGCGGGATGCTGCTCAGATTATAGTACAAAACAGTTCTGTCATGGAAAGAAACATCATTGAATCTTCCGTCTTGAAACATGAAAGGAATACAGTATACAACTCAAATTAAGGGTTATGCAAGCTCGATAATTATTTAGTAAAGTCCATTGTACATAATCTTAAACAACAATGCTATACAAAATTGCAGGATTGTTCATCATGCCAGGTGGGTTGATGGACTGGTGACGCCCGTCCAGTGTCTTCGCACCAAAACTTCACACCACGTCAGTTTTGAAGGTTATATAACACCTGTAGCTGTTCATGTACCATACAGTGACAAGCACACAAGATAACGTTAGGAAAGGTTAAAGGGTATTAGTAGAATTTACATTATTGAAATATTATCGGATAGGCATAGAAGTCCCCATGTATGGCATATTAACAGCCACTGAGAAAATAGTAGACAATATGTAGGAAGAGATACTTCTGAGTACATGGGTAGAACATTGGAGTACCTCAGAGCACAAAGAGTACATTGTATTCCTTTCTTTCATTATTTAAAAAGGTCACACAGAATAATAGCTATCTATGTCTACAGTATCTAACGAGGAACTTATTTTCTCAAAACATATGACCTGTTATAAACGATTAGGAAAGGCTTGGGGCTGGCTTTTTATATCTTATAATTTCCTACTTGACATCTCACAAACCCTCCTACCCCATATGGGTAGTGGGAGGATGATGGTAGAGTGGGGTTGTCACCGACCACTAACCCAGTCTAAGGGTAACCGTGGCCAGTGACACCTACGCTACTCTAAGACCTCTCTCCCTGCTTTGGTTGCTCCCTTGCAATATTGCACAGCTTCTGATGACGCACTGAGAAGTGTGAAAGTACTTGAGCTAAAGATTTCCACTCCCCATCCCTGGCTTGTCCTGCATAGTTAAGATCGCCCGTCTGCGATTGTTTGCATATATATCTATATATATATATAAATAGATAGATAGGTAGATAGATAGAGAGAGAGATAGATAGATAGGTAGACAGACAGATAGATTATTTTAGATAAGTTTGCAATAATTTAATAATAAACAAATGCAATGAAGTGAGTACTGATGAGTGCGTGGAGACAAAGATCAATGGAAAGAATGAAGAAAATGTATGAGAGTATAGTGCTACCAACATTATATATAGATAGTGGTGCTTTGAGGTATCTGTGGAGACAAAAATACGTTATCTATGGAGGTAAAGAAGGGAATGTACGAAAGTATTGTGGTACCAACACTCTTATATGGGTGTGAAGCTTGGGTTGCAAAGGCAGGAGCGAGGAGGCGGTTGGAGGCAGTGGAAATGTCCTGTCTAAGGGCAATGTGTGGTGTAAATAGTATGTTGAGAAATTGGAGTGTGGAAATTAGGAGGTGTGGAGTAGCCAAAGACATGAACCCATGTCGTTTAGGCCCGCCTCAAGGAGAGCTCTGCTGGGAGTATGATTTTTGTAGGATTTGGTGGTTCTGGGGGTTAGAGCGTCATGAGATTTTCGCTCACCATGAGGCGGGTCAAAACGACATGGGTTCGAATCCTTGGCTAGTCACAGTGTTGCTATTTAATGAATACCCCTCGTCCGTGGTTACAATAATGTAAATATTGCTCGTGGAAACTAGTACACCGAACGGGTAATAGAATGAAATTTACTCTGAGGCACCCACCACAGTATTTCCTCGGATCACAGTACACCACCTAACTCTGCTGGATGCGTGATTCTTGTAGGATCTGGTGGTCCTGTGGGTTAGAGCGCCATGTGATTTTCGCTCACCTTGAGGCGGGCCATAATGACATGGTTTCGAGTCCGCGGCTAGTCGCAGTGCTGTTATTGATTAAATACCACTCGCCAGTTGTTACAAATATATATGTATATATATATATATATATATATATATATATATATGTATATATATATATATATATATATATATATATATATATGTATATATATATATATATATATATATATATATATATATATATATATATATATATATATATATATATATATATATATATATATACATTTGGCAGAGAGCATGCATAGTTCCTTTGCATAAAGGCAAAGGGGATAGAAAAGTGCAAAAACTGTAGGTGAATAAGTCTGCTAAGTATAACTGGTAAAGTGTGGTTGTTCAATATATTTATAGATGGGGTTGTAAGAGAAGTAAATGCGAGGGGTCTTTGCAGGAGGTATGGAGTTAAAAGATAAAGAATCAAACACAAAGTGGGAGTTGTCACAGTTGCTCTTTGCTGAAGACACTGTGCTTTTGGGAAATTCTGAAGAGAAGATGCAGAGGTTGGTAGATGAATTTGATAGGGTATGTAAAAGATGAAAATTAAAAGGGAATACAGGAAAGAGTAAGGTTATGAGGATAACAAAAAGATTAGGTGACGAAAGACTGGATATCAGATTGGAGGGAGAGAGTATGGAGGAGGTGAATGTATTCAGATATTTAGGAGTGGACGTGTCAGCACATGGGTCTATGAAGGATGAGGTGATTCACAGAACTGATGAGGGGAAAAGGGTAAGTGGTGCACTTAGGACTCTGTGGAGACAAAGAACTCTTTTCCATGGAAGCAAAAAGAGGAAGGTATGAGAGTATAGTTCTACCAACACTGTTGTATGGATGTGAAGCATGGGTGATGAATGTTACAACTAGGATAAGGCTGGAGGCAGCGGAGATGTCATGTCTGAGGGCAATGTGTGGTGTGAATATAATGCAGAGAATTTGTAGTTCAGAAATTAGAATGTGTGGGATTACCAAAACTATTATCCAGAGGGCTGAGGAGGGGTTGTTGAGGTGGTTCGGACATGTAGAGAGAATGGAACAAAAGAGAATGATGTCGAGAGTGTATAAATCTGTAGTGGAGGGAAAGCGGGTTAGGGGCCGGCCTAGGAAGGGTTGGAGGGAGGTGGTAAAGGAGGTTTTGTGTGCGAGGGGCTTTGAATTCCAGCAAGCGTGCATGAGCGTATTTGACAGGAGTGAATGAAAAGAAATGGTTTTTAATACTTGACGTGCTGTTGGAGTTTGAGCAAAGTAACATTTATGAATGGATTAAGAGAAACCGGCAGGCCGGACTTGAGTCGTGGAGATGAGACGTACAGTGTCTGCACTCTGAAGGAGGGATGTTAATGTTACAGTTTTATAACTGCAGTGTAAAACACCCCTCTGGCAAGACAGTGATTGAGTGAATGATTAAAGTTTTTCTTTTTCGGGCCACCCTGCCTTGGTGGGAATCGGCCGATGTATTAATATATATATATATATATATATATATATATATATATATATATATATATATATATATATATATATATATATATATATATATATATATATATATATATATATATATATATATATATATATATATATATATACATATATATAAACACATTGGTCGTTTCCCATCTTGGCAGCGTGGCCCGAAAAGGAAAACATTTCACCATCATTCAGTGCATCACTGTCTTGCCTGAGGCACACTTACACTACAGTTATAAAACTGCAACATTAGCACCCCTCCAAATTGCAGGCACTGTACCTTCCATCTCCAGGACTCAAGCATGGCCTACCAGTTTCCCTGTATCCCTTCATATATGTTACCTTGCTCACACTCCAACAGCAGAGCACTTCCTAATAATCATTTACCTCCATTCGCTCCTATGTAATATGCTCACTCATGTTTTCTTGAAGTCCAAGCCCCTCACACGAAAACCCTCCTTTATCCACTCCCTCCATCCCGACCCCAACCCCTCCTTCCCTCCACTACAGATTTATACACTCTCGAAGTCTTTCTGTTTTCATCCATTTCCCTATATTCCGAGGCACCTCAAAGACCCCTCCTCGACCCTCTGGTTTCGGTAATCCCACACCTCCTCCTATTTTTCAAACTAAAAATTCTCTACAATATATTCACACCAAACATTACTCTCTGACCTAACATCTGCACTGCCTCCAGCCTTCTCCTTGTTGTAACATTCACCACCCATGCTTCACACCCATATTAGAGCGTTGTTATAACTGTACTCTCCTACATTCCCCTCTTTGCTCCATGGACAAAGTTCAGTGACTTCACAGATTCCTCAGTGCACAATTTACCTTTTTTTACGATCGTCAGTTCTATGATTCACCTCATCTTCCAAGGACCCATCTGCTGACAAATCCACTCCTAAATATAATTTTTGCTTCCCCTATTCGGAAAGAAGTGCGTTGCTATTTAAGCCAAAATCTTAAGTTTTTCATATTCAGAACTATGTATATATATATATATATATATATATCTTTCTTTCATTCAACACACCGGCCGTATCCCACCGAGGCAGGGTGGCCCAAAGGGAAAAACGAAAGTTTCTCCTTTTACATTTAGTAATATATACAGGAGAAGAGGTTACTAGCCCCTTGCTCCCGGCATTTTAGTCGCCTCTTACAACACGCATGACTTACGGAGGAAGAATTCTGTTCCACTTCCCCATGGAGGTAAGAGGAAATAAACAAGAACAAGAACTAGTAAGAAAAATAGAAGAAAACCCAGAGGGGTGTGTATATATATGCTTGTACAGGTATGTGTAGTGTGACCTAAGTGTAAGTAGAAGTAGCAAGACGTACCTGAAACCTTGCATGTTTATGAGACAGAAAAATGGACACCAGCAATCCTTCCATCATGTAAAACAATTACATGTTTCCGTTTTACACTCACTTGGCAGGACGGTAGTACCTCCCTGGCAGGCTGCTGTCTACCTACCTATTAAATATATATATATATATATATATATATATATATATATATATATATATATATATATATATATATATATATATATATATATATATATATATATATATATATATATATATATATATATATATAATATATATATATATATATATATATATATATATATATATATATATATATATATATATATATATATATATATATATATATATATATATATATATATATATACATATATATATTCGTCTTCTCACTTCTTCAGTGTGTAGTCGAAATATACAAATCTTGAACAACCATTATTTAATATTTAGTCCCTGAGAAATTTGCTACTGGATCAATTTTGAAATAAATTAGCCTATAAATTGTCACCTTTAAAGTGCAGAAAATCTTGCCAGAACTTGTTTTCCTCTCAGCTAAAAGTTAAATGAGACTGACAATGTTTGAGGAAAGTTTTGCAAGAACTATCAAGGCTTTATTGACTTTTAAAGCAGTGACGAGGGTCGTTGCAGTGACGAGGGTCGTTGCTGGGGACTTATATGCACCCAGCATTTATTTAATTTAATTTTCTTGCTATTTGTATAAAGTTGATATTAGTGTTTAATTACAATCTCTCCTGTTGGCTCTGAAGCAGTG
>NC_091325.1:32253955-32303955 GCF_038502225.1 Cherax quadricarinatus | reverse complement strand
CCCCACCCCAAAAGGGCTCTAATAGATGGGACTAGGCTTCCAACTCCATGGGTAATGTGCCGCCATAGTACTGAGCAGTAATGTAACCGCCATTGCTCTCAACCATCCAACTCATTAGAGACGGTTCAACTTTCTCTACAGACACAAAATCAAATTCTACCGTACAGCGAGACAGCAGACAAAAAAAAAATAATTTTATAAAAAAAATTTAATAAAGGGGGGGGGGGGAAGAGCTTGCTACCCATATTCCTTATAATATCCTAGCATAAATTTGTGTCAGTGTGTCAGTCAGCACATTTTTGTTGCTGGCTAAGTGTTTGTTTTTTCATGGTGTTGAGGTAGACTAGCGGGTTGTGATCATTGTAGACTGTGATTACATATGATGACTGTCCTACGAAGACTTCAAAGTGCTCCAGTGTTAGTGTCAGGGCTAGAGCTTCTTTTTCTATCGTTGTGTAAGCCCTTAGGTGAGCTTGATACTTGGCTGAGAAGTGGGCTACAGGCTTCAACCACTCTTCTCCATTTGACTGCAAAAGTACTGCCCCTACTCCTGAGTCACATGCATCAATGTGTAACAAAGAAGGCTTTGAAAAATTGGGAGACAAGAGAATGGGTGCAGTACAGAGTAGTCGTTTGACTTTGTTAAACGTTTCTTGGCTCTCTAAAGTCCAATTGAATTTTTGTTTCTGACTGTTAGTTGGGTTTAGAGGGTCCACAACATCTGCAAAGTTCTTATTAAAAGCATCTGTAGAAACCTACTATTCCTAAGAATCTTTGGAAGGATTTCTTATCATGATTTACTGTGTAATTCTTAATGGCAAGAACTTCAGCTAATTTAGGGGCCACTTTACCATCTACTCTGTACTTCATGGCCCAAGAAAGTAATAGCAGACTGGCCAAAAGATGACTTACACAGATTAATAGTTAACTGAAAAATCCGACACCTCTCAAAGAGAGTCAGGAAAGATGTTGGTTCCACATATCAGAAACTACTACTATATCGTCCAGATAAGCTGTCGTGCCCTCAAGTCCTTTAATAGCCTGATGGATGAGCTTCTGGAACATGGCCAGTGAGTTCCACATTCCAAATGGGGTCGCCGTGTATTGATAATGACCTGGAATTATGAAGTCAGAGATTTCCTTCGCTTTGTCTGTGAGAGGTACCTGATGATAATCTTCAAGGTCTAGCTTGGAAACAAAAGTGGCCTTACCCACAAAATTCACAACATCATCAAAACTTATGTGAGGGTAAGCATCTGGAACAGTGACCTCATTCACCTTACAATAGTCTGTACACATGTGAAATCCTCCATCAGACTTCTTAACAAGGATGAACGGTGAAACCTGCGGACTGGACTCCTCCAATCCTTATTCTAACAGAAATGCTAGCTCCTGCTGAAGTAGCCTCTGTATTTTGTGATTAGTATTTCTGACATCTACATCATGATATTCCAGGGTGCATTTTTTCAGAACCAAAAATATGTTAAGCTCGTTATTTGATCTGTAGATAGTCCCAACACTGACGAGAGGCAGGTGTGCCACGACTACACTGAGAGACAACACAATAAGTGTCAAGGGTCCAAGATTGTTCTGCTGCCTCCCAGCATATATAAAGGGGATTGCCAATAGTCCCCTGGCTGCCTTCAGGAAGGCACTGGACAGGCACTTATAGTCAGTACCGGACCAGCCGGGCTGTGGTTCGTACGTCAGTTTGCGTGCGGCCAGCAGTAACAGCCTGGTTGATCAGATCCTGATCCACCGCAAGGCCTGGTCTCAGACCGCACCGCGGGGCCGTTGACCCCCGAAACCCTCTCCAGGTATACTCCAGGATCCTGGAGGAGGACCGATGCAGGGAGTTAGTTTAACTTGAATCTCTGGAATGGCATGTAAGGAATTAGCTTCGTCTACAGAGGCAGAAGACAGTCATTACTAAAATTTTTGGTGGGCTATTAAACATTTTGATCTGACTAATATGGTAAATTTTACTTTTCGTGAGCTTATGAAGAGGAGCTACCACATAATTTATATCAGAAATTTCACTTATTATTTGCATTAGTCCCATAAATCTTGCTTCTAAGGTGTAGCCAGGTATAGGTTCCAGTACCAGTACTTGGATTAAAGCAGTGAAACTTGGCATTTCTGTTATACATCTGTTTCAAAGTGTTTTGAGCAGACTTTAAGTTAGCCTTAGTATATGATGGCCACCTGCAACCTTGAAGAAGGATTGTAGAGTAAGTACTTTGCAGGAGTCTTCTCACATTCATTCTTCTTTGAGAACTCGCAGAGGACCTCTTACATTGTGCCCGAAGATTAGCTCAAATTGACTATATGCTGTTGATTCGTTCACCATTTCTTTCATTGCGAACAGCAACAAAGAAAGTGATTCATCTCAGTCTGTAGGAAAATACATGCAAAAGGTTCTCATCATGGCTTTTAATGTCTGATTGAATCTTTCCTAGGCGCCTTGGGACTGTGGATGATAGGTAGTGGACAAGTGATGATTAATACTTAGACTAGCTAAAGCTTCTTTAAAAGCTTTAGCTGTAAAGTTAGTACCTTGGTCACTCTGAACAGACACTGGAATGCCAAAAAAATTAAATGAAGAAAGAGCTTTAAGAATGACCTGGGTGTTTATACTATACATCGGGACTGCTGCCGGATACCTGGTAGTTGGGTCCATGATAGTGAATAAGTTTTGATTCCCTGCCTTCGACTTAGGTAATAGAAACACACAATCAATGATTAACTCGGCTAAAGGTTCTCTATCTGCAGGTGTGGGTTTAATGGGGTATCCAGGTTTACGTACTTGTTGATACTCTCTACAAGAGCGGATGTGATTTTTCACATCTTGCCATATTTAAGGCCAGTAAAATTCTTTCAGTATTCTATAAAGAGTTTTTGCAATTGAAAATGACCTCCCAAAGAAGAATTGTGAGCTATATTCAAAATTTGTGACCTAAATTTCTTCTGAACTAAAAGTCTAATTATGGTCTTCCCCCTACCTCCTTACCAGTCTCAGAGCAGAGCAGTATGTTATGTATGTTTAATTTCATATTTAACTGGATGATCTGAGTGGAATTCACCCATTGCTGACTGAAACCCAAAGTTTAAGGAAGGATCTCTTCGCTGTTCTTCCTGAAAGGGCGATCCCTCGGGCATGAATTCAGATATCTGGCAATCCTGCAACCCTGGAGTAGGAAGGCTTGATTTATGAAGCCCTGGCCAGTTTTTCTTGTAAAATAAATTGTCTAACCCTAGACCTGAGTCTTCCTTGGATAGGTCAGCATTCTTGACAGACATCTCTTGGGGTTTTGCTCGAGTTATGGCCAACATCAGAGAAGAATTATTAGTGACTATAGGTTCTCGATATTTTGTAGAATTCAGAATGTTATTGCCTAACAACAACCTGGCATCCTTCATAGGGAATCCCTCAGATACACCTACAGTTAAATACCATGTATAATACTCTGCACGTGAATTTTATGTAAAGGGACAGAAAATACAGCTCCTCTGAATGCTTCCAAGAGAAGGGAGGGGTGCAATGAAGTCTCCTCAGAAAATTTAAGTATTCCTTCTCTTACAAGGGAACAATAAGCCCCAACATCCCTGAAAATGGAAACTTCATCTGTTTTATCATTCTCCTTAAAGGAGATGTGGCCCATACTGTAATACGCTGCAATGCAATCATCTACTTCTTTCTGGTTCATCTCAAAAGGAAGGACGTTAATTTTCCCTAACAGATGGTGGGGCTTAATTGTGCAGTTGGATTTTACATGGCCGGATTTGTGACAACGATAACATACTACCTCGGCCTTTAGTTTGGCTCCCTGTTGATATTGGGGTTGGCGCCACACGAGGTACTGACGTCATTGTTCACCAGGTTGACCATGAGGTTGATGTTGTTGTTCACCATACGACTTAGTTGGTTGACGTCGTTTTTCACTTTCAGCCTGCCACTTCGTCCTCCAGTCAGGGACTCGTTCGAGCTGATCTCTATTCATGTCAAGCTGTTGGGAAGAAAGATTAGACTGCTCTGACAAGAAGCGGTTAGCCTCAAATGTGTTAACCAACCTGGTTGTTTCTAATGCAGTGGTCAGCGAATGATTTTCAAGAAAGACTAACCTCTGGTCCAACAAATTTCAGCAGGTTATCCACCAAAAGTAACCGTACTAGCTCAGAGAAATTGGCGACACCACTCACTTTGAAAAGATTTTGTGATTGCTCCGGTGTTGGCCCTCCCACATTACGAAGGGACCTAAGCGGAGATCGGCGATTAGTAGCCCCGGTAGCAGGAGATACTTAAGTTTGGTGCTCCATGTTACTTGCTTCAACCTTTAGTTTGGTACGAATAACATCATGAAGCTGTGCAGCAGTAAGTGTTCGTTGGTATTCTATGCCAATGGAACGAGCGATTCGCCAGCAACGCTGTAGAGATAGTTTGGGCAGTTTGAGGAGAGTATACTCAGACACATATGTTGGTGGAATAACCCACTATAAAACGCTGTCTGCAATGCACACCGCAAGCAGCAATAGCACAGTACGACTTGCAGGATATGCACAATAGCAAGACTGACATGCAGTACCAAAAGCGATAGCAATGCAATCTGAACGATACTCAGACTAGCTCTAGCTCCAGCTCCAGCTCCAGCTCCCATATTACGAACAGAGGTACTACAATATGGCCTGTGATCTGGTCGTAATGGGTTTTAATGTGGAGCAAACTCAGCACACTATGTACAGAGGTTGAACAGTAAGTGTACCACAGAGGGTGAATAGTAAGTGTACCATCTTTTGTCAGAGAGATTGCACCATATAAACCAGCAGCTCAGACAAGTCTGCCAATTCGCTTACCACAAGTGAACCTCATTTCTTCAAATTTGGCATGTGATTGGCCCGTGAACCAAGGTACAAGGTACTGATTAAACCACGGGTACCTTATTGATCGTTAAACCCTTAGCACCTGGTTCACTGGTTGGGAGGCAGCCTATATGGGAGTGTGACATATGCTGAATAAAATATGACATGCTCCTAGCAGGCCACATTTCCCAATACCTAATACAGCAATCATCTAACCTGTATACATTTACATGTCTAATTCTTCGTGATCTAACCTCACTTACTCGGTTGACTACTGACATTTGATTTCATAATCTCCATCACCTCATGCCTTCTCCAGCCCCTATAAATACCCAGGTCTTGTTTTCTGCATGAATAAGTATAGTCCATGGTGGACGAGACGTCTTCACAATAAAATGCCATAACCTCCTGTGTCCTATTTACATACTGTCGGTATACAAAGACATAACATTTTCCTAATGACTTTCAGACTATCATGCACTAGATGGCCCTGTCAATACAATGATTACTTTGCTGTCAAATTAACATTGCCAGCAATTCCTGCAGCTATACGAGATGATGAACAGATCCATGTAAGTTTACAGAATCTAGGGCTCTATACAGTCTCAATAATATGTCATTCATAATTACTGTTACAATGATGAAAATTTTTCTGAAGATCGTTAAGTGACTGACCATCTTTAGCTGGTTTCTGTTGTGATTGTTCTTAAATCTGAACATAAGGAACAACGCTGTACACATTTATGGTAGAGTATCTGGCAAGATGCAGTTCATTTGTTTGAAGCTGCTTACAGTAATGTCAATTACAGTCATGTCAATAACAAAAGCTTGATATTGATTCCCAACTTGAGTTTCGTCAGAAAATGACTTCTCATTAATACCGTAATCATCCTTACTTTCCTGTCATAGACAGGACAGTAAATTAAACAGGGGATTTTCACACAATTTATATAATAAAGGTAAGGTTCATTAGTACTAAATCCTCAAGATACTTCATTTTAGGAGAAATCTTGTATTCTGGAGATGACATTATTAAATAGGAAAATATGTAGTGAGCTTCGTCAAGTACGACGTCATCCTGAGAGAAAATAACGACTTGATAATACCGTCACAATCCCACTTTGAATGTGTCTGATGTTCAAACAAACTGTGACTGCGTGCATCAGTGAGGTTTGCCAGTTAATAGCATGTTAACTTCCCCCTGCCTCCGACTGACAAAAACAGAGTAATAGTTCTAAAAGTGATATTGCAGTTATATCTGTAAATTCGAAAAGAGTTGAGAGTCTCAACGTTGTTATAACTTTTCAGTCACTCTCAGTATCTCATTTGAAGGCTGAATCTATTTTGCTTTTCCTGTCTATAGACCTTTCGGGTTTAGCGCCTAGTTTGATTATATAATTATTATCTTCCTGTATATTGTGGAGGAGGGGGGTATCAGCCCCTTCAGTCCCTTCAGCCCTTTTCAGCCCCTTTCAGCCCTGATGAACCTGAAAGGGGCTAATAACTCCCTCGTGGAGACAATTTCTCCCCATAAATCTTCACATTAATAATTCCATTATTTTTATGTAATTTCATGTAATTATTGCTACTGCTCTTCGTCATAAGCATTTGTCTTCTTACTCTTATAAACTGTTAATAAACAGTAATTTAGATAACTTCACTATTTTAAGTGATCTGTAATACACATTCTAAGTACACATTCTAAGTACACATTCTAAGTAAAAACAGTATTAATTCTCTGTTCTGCAAAGGCAAGAGTATCCTTAACCTTCATCCAACCAGCTAGCCCCCCTAAGCCTCCTCAATAAAAAGTCCTGTTGCTCCCCCTGCACCATGTTATTGTTGGCTCAGCTTTTCTCCCATGCCAAGGTAAAAGTATAAAAAAAACAAAGAAAGTCTTTTGCAAACGAGCCAGGGATTTGTTCGGAATAGGGTTTGGCACAGCTGTGTCCTGGATGGATGGGAATGAACTCTTCAGGACAATGCAGTCTCTAGCGAGCAACTTGATCAGGACACGAAGGCCAGAAATGCGATTAAGAAGCCACAGAATTCCTTTCCAAGGAATGACCTATGTGAAATCAATAACGCCGAATATATTTTCGAAGTGAGGTGCACAGGATGTGATCAAGCGGAAGAGAAACGTCGGAAAGGTGGCCTTGTCAAAAACACGTGTCAGTTATTCCATAGGCAGAGGGAAGTAAATGATACAAAATACCGACACGATCGAAAAATAAACACAAAAGCAGTATAATATGATCCTTTATTGACAACGTTTCGCCCACACAGTGGACCTTATCAAGTCACAAACAGCTCTACCTGGGTGAATAGTACATGAGTATTTATTGGGTGTAGAGTCAGGAGAATGCTGGGTAGTTGGATATAAGACGGACCTGTAAGGGACCGCTGAAATGTCTGGTAGGTTGGTTCTGATTCTGACCTACACGGGACGGGCGGGTGTGTATCTAGTTATGTAGAATAATGATGAAGTTCCTTGGCAAGGGTTCAGCTATGTTAAGGAAGCCATTGTTTTGGCTGAAGCTGTTGGATATGCAGATATGTGAAAATTCCAGGATTATGTATTGGAGTGTTTGAACGTTGAAGCGTTTGGGAGTTATGATGAGAATGTCGTCGTGGTAAGAGTAGAAGTGGAGACGATCATGTTGTTTGGTCACTTGGCTTCACTGTGTTGACGACATTTTCATCATAACTCCCAGAAACTTCAACGGTATATAAGCTACTTCTCGGCACATATGCTGTATTCTATTTAAGATTGATGGACTGACCACATCGACTCAAGGTTGAGGGACTGATTACCTCATTCTTCTCCTGTTCTTCACGTTTCTCCTTTGTATGGACTGATGAAGCCACTGTGTGGCGAAACGTTTCCTCAATAAAGATACCCAAGAGTTGCATATGTGTCTAATTTATCAACCAACACGTTCTTCTCCGCTTTTACTCTCACCACGACACCAAAACTAAACGTGGTGTGGATAAATTAGATGCATGTGCAACTCTTGGGTATCTTTGTTGAGGAAACGTTTCGCCACGCAGTGGCTTCATCAGTCCATACCAAGGAGAAACGTGAAGAACAGAAGGAGAATGAGGTAATCAGTCCCTCAACCTTGAGTCGATGTAGTCAGTCCATCAATCTTGAATAGAATACAGCATATGTGGCGAAAGTCACTGTGTGGCGAAACGTTTCCTCAGTAAAGATACCTAAGAGTTGCACATGTGTCTAATTTATCGACGCGTCGGTTCTCTGAACCATTCATCAATAAACGTGGTGTAAATATAGGCTTGTTCCTGTGTACACTCCGAATCTGTAGCAATGAGTTCCTTGAGGGAGAATGCTCCCTAATTGAACAAGTGACTATCCTCGTCACTTCATTAGACTAGAGACGCCTAGCATATAACATCTTTAACTCACCCAGAGAAATAACTGCCGAGAGAAGATACATAGTCTTCCCCACCAACTCCGTTGCCAAACCGTTTCCAACATCTTTTCCAATACCTCATTCCAAGTATCTACCTCCACATTCACCACCATCAAGGACATTACCAGTAATAGACACGAGAAGCTTCAATCCTCTGCAAGGGTATACACAATCCCTTGTAATGACTGCAGCAAATTATATCTGGGTGAAACATCCAGCGACCTCCAAACACGTATTTCAGAACACCAGTACGCAGGCAGATCGAACGATTTAAGGAATGCCTGTGTTCAACACCGAGATTCCCTCAACCATTTAATCAACGACAGAAATGCAAGACTTATCGCCGCCAGAGAAGAAAACACTCAATACCGCAAAATCCTGAAATCTTCAATTATCTGTATATCTAACCACTTCAACCAAAATAATAATTCCTATAACACAGCTAAACCCCTTGCTAAGAATCTTCGTTATTGTTATCCTACATAACTATACACACACCCTCCTGTCCGTTGTAGGTCCTTATCAGATCCAACCTACCATTCTCAGTGGTGAAGATTGAGACACTTATGCTACATAAGGGAATCTTCATTGAAGAAACGTTTCACCACACAGTGGCTTCATCAGTCCATTATAAATCAGAAGGGTGCAAGGAGAGGAGGAGTTTGAGGTAATCAGTCCCTCAGCCAGGAGTCGTTGTGTTCAGTCCATTAATCTTGTAGAAAGTACAACATCGGGCCGTAAAAGTGCCTTATATACTGTAGTGAAGTGAGGCGAAGCAGGAGGAGGCGGGGTCATAGTGGTACCATCCACTAGTCGAAGTAGGTCTTCGTCCAAAGGTTGGACAAGGTTGAAGAATTCTTTGTATCAAGATCCCATGATGTTGCATTGTCATACAGATGTCATAAATGGTATAAAAGCGACAAGTTGAAGATTGAGATACTTATGTAATATATGGGGATCTTTACTGAAGAAACGTTTCGCCAATACAAATCAGAAGGGTGTAAGAAGAGTAGGAGCTTGAGGTAATCAGTCCTTCAGCCTGGAGTCGATGTGTTCAGTCCATCACTCTTGTAGAAAGTGCAGCATAGGGCCGTAGCAGTGGCTTATATACTGTAGTCAGGTGACTACAAGAGAAGTAAAAGTTTTGATATTTGAGCCGTCACTTTCTGTAGAAGGTAGTTAGTGGTCAGCCTGTGGCTGTGTATGCATGTTTGTGTCATCTGAAACAGTAACAGACTTTGTGCCAGGAGCTACATTTGTAGCATGAAATACAAATGACTAGAGCGGCACCTGGGAGACTCTTCCTCCGAATGATTAAACGCCAAGACACCATCGATCTCCTGAGACGACACACACATTTCCAGTCGCTTTGCAGAGTTCGTTCAGGCGGATCATTGCTCCGACTTCTCGCTTCCAAGTCCGAACACCACTCCCATATATACTAAAATTTCCGGGTTGTTTGAGTTGTTGTCTATCTATTAATCTTTTTCACTACCGTGTGGGTTTTTGACTATACTCATTTCTAATTTTTACTGTTTATCATCCTATCTCTACTTTTCCATATTTATATATTTTGTTTTTTTCTGTATGATTTGTTCATCTTATTTACCTCAGTGAATTTCCTTTAATGCCCATTTAATGGTTATTACGTCTCTGTTTATAAATGTGTTATTGGCTCTGTCTTGCTTCCACCTTCACTGCAGCAGGCGAGGGGCAACAGCTGTGTCCCTCATGTATGAATCAGTAGCCTGTCCATATCCGCAGTGTGTGTGTGTGTGTGTGTGTACTCACCTATTTGTACTCACCTATTTGTGGTTACAGGGGTCGAGTCACAGCTCCTGGCCCCGCCTCTTCGCTGATTGCTACTAGGTCCTCTCTCTCCCTGCCCCATGAGCTCTATCATACCTCGCCTTAAAACTATGTATGGTTCCCGCCTCCACTACGTCACTTTCTAGGCTATTCCACGGCCTAACTACTCTATGACTGAAGAAATACTTCCTAACATCCCTTTGATTCATCTGAGTCTTCAACTTCCAATTGTGACCTCTTGTGTCTGTGTCCCTTCTCTGGAACATCCCGTCTTTGTCCACCTTGTCTATTCCGCGCAGTATTTTATATGTCGTTATCATGTCTCCCCTGACCCTCCTGTCCTCCAGTGTCGTCAGGCCGATTTCCCTCAATCTTTCTTCGTAGGACAATCCCCGTAGCTCTGGGACTAGTCTTGTTGCAAACCTTTGCACTTTCTCTAATTTCTTGACGTGCTTGACTAGGCGTGGATTCCAAACTGGTGCTGCATACTCCAGTATGGGCCTGACGTAAATGGTATACAGAGTCTTAAACGAATCCTTACTGAGGTATCGGAACGCTATCCGTAGGTTTGCCAGGCGCCCGTATGCTGTAGCAGTTATCTGATTGATGTGCGCCTCAGGAGATATGCTCGGTGTTATACTCACCGTGTGTGTGTGTGAGTGTGTGTGTGTGTGTGTCTGTGTGTGTCTGTGTGTGTGTGTGTGTGTGTGTGTGTGTGTGTGTGTGTGAGTGTGTGTGTGTACTCCCCTAATTGTGGTTGCAGTGGTATAGACTCAGCTCCTGGCCCCGCCTCTTCACTGATCGCTACTATGTCCTCTCCCTCTCTGCTTCCTGAGCTTTGTCATACCTCTTCTTAAAACTATGTATGGTTCCTGTCTCCACTACTTCACTTGCTAGGCTATTCCACTACCTGACGACTCTATGACTGAAGAAATACTTCCTAACGTCCCTGTGACTCGTCTGAGTCTTCAGCTTCCAGTTATGACCCCTTGTTTCTGTGTCCCCTCTCTGAAACATCCTATCTCTTTTCACCTTGTCTATTCCCCGCAGTATCTTGTATGTCATTATCATGTCTCCCCTGACCCTTCTGTCCTCCAGTGTCGTCAGTCCG
Organism: Cherax quadricarinatus; assembly: GCF_038502225.1. Taxonomy (NCBI): domain Eukaryota; kingdom Metazoa; phylum Arthropoda; class Malacostraca; order Decapoda; family Parastacidae; genus Cherax; species Cherax quadricarinatus. The sequence continues at coordinate 32,292,744 of NC_091325.1, read as the reverse complement.
ATTTCCCTCAGCCTTTCCTCGTACGACATTCCGCTGAGTTCTGGGACTAGCCTTGTTGCAAACCTTTGTACTTTCTCTAACTTCTTGACGTGCTTGACCAGGTGTGGGTTCCAGACTGGTGCTGCATACTCCAGTATGGGCCTAACATACACAGTGTACAGTGTCTTGAACGATTCCTTATTAAGATATCGGAACGCTATTCTCAGGTTTGCCAGGCGCCCGTATGCTGCAGCAGTTATTTGGTTGATGTGTGCCTCCGGTGACGTGATAAGTGTTATGGTCACCCTGAGGTCTGTAGTCTTTGTCCACCTAGCCTATGCTCTGTCTGCGGTCTTCTTTGCCCCTCCCCAATCTTCATGACTTTGCATTTGGCAGGGTTCTGTGTGTGTGTGTGAGTGTGTGTCTGTGTGTGTGTTAGTTTCCATTTTGTCCTAGGCATATGTCGATTAGACACTAGGCCTGTTGTGTGTGTAGGTGTGTGTGTAGGTGTGTGTGTGTAGGTATGTGTGTGTAGGTGTGTGTGTGTAGGTGTGTGTGTGTGTAGGTGTGTGTACTCACCTATTTGTACTCACCTATTTGTGGTTGCAGGGGTCGAGTCTTAGCTCCTGGCCCCGCCTCTTCACCGGCTGCTACTGGGCCCTCTCTCTCCCCGCTCCATGAGCTTTATCAAACCTCGTCTTAAAACTGTGTATGGTTCCTGCCTCCACTACATCATTTTCTAGGCTATTCTACTGCCTTACAACTCTATGACTGAAGAAATACTTCCTAATATCTCTCTCACTCATTTGTGTCTTCAACTTCCAATTGTGGCCTCTTGTTTCTGTGTCCCCTCCCTGGAACATCCTGTCTTTGTCCACCTTGTCTATTCCACGCAGTATTTTATATGTCGTTATCATGTCTCCCCTGACCCTCCTGTCCTCCAGTGTCGTCAGGCCGATTTCCCTTAATCTTTCTTCATAGGACATTCTCCTTAGATCTGGAACTAACCTTGTCGCAAACCTTTGTACTTTCTCTAGTTTCTTGACGTGCTTTATCAAGTGCGGGTTCCAAACAGGTGCTGCATACTCCGGTATGGGCCTGACATACACGGTGTACAGTGTCTTGAACGATTCCTTACTAAGGTATCGGAATGCTGTTCTCAGGTTTGCCAGGCGCCCATGTGCTGCAGCAGTTATCTGATTGATGTGTGCTTCCGGAGACATGCTCGGTCCTAGGACCGACCCCTGTGGGACCCCGCTCGTCACAGGTGCCCACTGTGATACATCATTACGTACCATGACTCGTTGTTGCCTCCCTGTCAGGTATTCTCTAATCCATTGCAGTGCCCTTCCTGTTATATGCGCCTGATGCTCTAGCTTCTGCACTAATCTCTTGTGAGGAACTGTGTCAAAGGCCTTCTTGCAGTCCAAGAAGATGCAATCAACCCACCCCTCTCTCTCGTGTCTTACTTCTGTTATTTTATCATAAAACTCCAGAAGGTTTGTGACACAGGATTTGCCTTCCGTGAATCCGTGCTGGTTGGCATTTATACTCTTGTTCCGTTCCAGGTGCTCCACCACTCTCCTCCTGATAATCTTCTCCATAACTTTGCATACCATACACGTCAATGACACAGGTCTATTGTTTAGTGCCTCTTTTCTGTCTCCTGTGTGTGTGTGTGTGTGAGTGTGTGTGTGTGTATGTGTGTGTGTGTGAGCGTGTGTGTGTGTTTGTGTGTGTGTGTGTGTGTGTGTGTGTGTGTGTGTGTGTGTGTGTGTGTCTGTGTGTGTGCGTGTGTGTGTGTGTGTGTGTGTGAGTGTGTGTACTCACCTAGTTGACTCACCTAGTTGAGGTTGCGGGGGTCGAGTCCGAGCTCCTGGCCCCGCCTCTTCACTGATCGCTACTAGGTCACTCTCCCTGAGCCGTGAGCTTTATCATACCTCTGCTTAAAGCTATGTATGGATCCTGCCTCCACTACATCGCTTCCCAAACTATTCCACTTACTGACTACTCTGTGGCTGAAGAAATACTTCCTAACATCCCTGTGATTCATCTGTGTCTTCAGCTTCCAACTGTGTCCCCTTGTTACTGTGTCCAATCTCTGGAACATCCTGTCTTTGTCCACCTTGTCAATTCCTCTCAGTATTTTGTATGTCGTTATCATGTCCCTCCTATCTCTCCTGTCCTCCAGTGTCGTCATGTTGATTTCCCTTAACCTCTCCTCGTAGGACATACCTCTTAGCTCTGGGACTAGTCTTGTTGCAAACCTTTGCACTTTCTCTAGTTTCTTCACGTGCTTGGCTAGGTGTGGGTTCCAAACTGGTGCCACATACTCCAATATGGGCCTAACATACACGGTGTACAGGGTCCTGAATGATTCCTTATTAAGATGTCTGAATGCTGTTCTGAGGTTTGCTAGGCGCCCATATGCTGCAGCAGTTATTTGGTTGATGTGCGCTTCAGGAGATGTGCCTGGTGTTATACTCACCCCAAGATCTTTTTCCTTGAGTGAGGTTTGTAGTCTCTGACCCCCTAGACTGTACTCCGTCTGCGGCCTTCTTTGCCCTTCCCCGATCTTCATGACTTTGCACTTGGTGGGATTGAACTCCAGGAGCCAATTGCTGGACCAGGTCTGCAGCCTGTCCAGATCCCTTTGTAGTTCTGCCTGGTCTTCGATCGAGTGTAATCTTCTCATCAACTTCACGTCATCTGCAAACAGGGACACCTCAGAGTCTATTCCTTCCGTCATGTCGTTCACAAATACCAGAAACAGCACTGGTCCTAGGACTGACCCCTGCGGGACCCCGCTGGTCACAGGTGCCCACTCTGACACCTCGCCACGTACCATGACTCGCTGCTGTCTTCCTGACAAGTATTCCCTGATCCATTGTAGTGCCTTCCCTGTTATCCCTGCTTGGTCCTCCAGTTTTTGAACCAATCTCTTGTGTGGAACTGTGTCAAACGCCTTCTTGCAGTCCAAGAAAATGCAATCCACCCACCCCTCTCTCTCTTGTCTTACTGCTGTCACCATGTCATAGAACTCCAGTAGGTTTGTGACACAGGATTTCCCGTCCCTGAAACCATGTTGGCTGCTGTTGATGAGATCATTCCTTTCTAGGTGTTCCACTCTTCTCCTGATAATCTTCTCCATGATTTTGCATACTATACATGTCAGTGACACTGGTCTGTAGTTTAATGCTTCATGTCTGTCTCCTTTTTTAAAGATTGGGACTACATTTGCTGTCTTCCATGCCTCAGGCAATCTCCCTGTTTCGATAGATGTATTGAATATTGTTGTTAGGGGTACACATAGCGCCTCTGCTCCCTCTCTCAATACCCATGGGGAAATGTTATCTGGCCCCATTGCCTTTGAGGTATCTAGCTCACTCAGAAGCCTCTTCACTTCTTCCTCGGTTGTGTGCACTGTGTCCAGCACTTGGTGGTGTGCCCCACCTCTCCGTCTTTCTGGAGTCCCTTCTGTCTCCTCTGTGAACACTTCTTTGAATCTCTTGTTGAGTTCTTCACATACTTCACGGTCATTTCTTGTTGTCTCTCCTCCTTCCTTCCTTAGCCTGATTACCTGGTCCTTGACTGTTGTTTTCCTCCTGATGTGGCTGTACAACAGTTTCGGGTCAGATTTGGCTTTCGCTGCTATGTCATTTTCATATTGTCTTTGGGCCTCCCTTCTTATCTGTGCATATTCGTTTCTGGCTCTACGACTGTTCTCCTTATTCTCCTGGGTCCTTTGCCTTCTATATTTCTTCCATTCCCTAGCACACTTGGTTTTTGCCTCCCTGCACCTTTGTGTGTGTGTGTGTGTGTGTTTGTGTGTGTGTAAGTGTGTGTGTGTGAGTATGAGTGTGTGTGTGTGTGTGTACTCATCTAGTTGTACTCACCTAGTTGAGGTTGCAGGGGTCGAGTCCAAGCTCCTGGCCCCGCCTCTTCACTGGTCACTACTAGGTCACTCTCCCTGAACCATGAGCTTTATCATACCTCTGCTTAAAGCTATGTATGGATCCTGACTCCACTACATCGCTTCCCAAACTATTCCACTTCCTGAGTACTCTGTGGCTGAAGAAATACTTCCTAACATCCCTTTGATTCATCTGTGTCTTCAACTTCCAACTGTGTCCCCTTGTTACTGTGTCCAGTCTCTGGAACATCCTGTCTTTGTCCACCTTGTCAATTCCTCTCAGTATTTTGTTAGTCGTTATCATGTCCCCCCTATCTCTCCTGTCCTCCAGTGTCGTCAGGTTGATTTCCCTTAACCTCTCCTCATAGGATATACCTCTTAGCTCTGGGACTAGTCTTGTTGCAAACCTTTGCACTTTCTCTAGTTTCTTTACATGCTTGGCTAGGTGTGGGTTCCAAACTGGTGCCGCATACTCCAATATGGGCCTAACGTACACGGTGTATAGGGTCCTGAACGATTCCTTATTAAGATGTCGGAATGCTGTTCTGAGGTTTGCCAGGCGCCCATATGCTGCAGCAGTTATTTGGTTAATGTGCGCTTCAGGATATGTGCCTGGTGTTATACTCACCCCAAGATCTTTTTCCTTGAGTGATGTTTGTAGTCTCTGACCCCCTAGACTGTATTCCATCTGCGGTCTTCTTTGCCCTTCCCCAATCCTCATGACTTTGCACTTGGTGGGATTGAACTCCAGGAGCCAGTTGCTGGACCAGGTCTGCAGCCTGTCCAGATCCCTTTGTATTTCTGCCTGGTCTTCGATCGAATGAACTCTTCTCATCAACTTCACGTCATCTGCAAACAGTGACACCTCGGAGTTTATTCCTTCCGTCATGTCGTTCACAAATACCAGAAACAGCACTGGTCCTAGGACTGACCCCTGTGGGACCACACTGGTCACAGGTGCCCACTCTGACACCTCGCCTCGTACCATTACTCGCTGCTGTCTTCCTGACAAGTATTCCCTGATCCATTGCAGTGCCTTCCCTGTTATTCCTGCTTGGTCCTCCAGTTTTTGCACTAATCTCTTGTGTGGTACTGTGTCAAACGCCTTCTTGCAGTCTAAGAAAATGCAATCCACCCACCCCTCTCTCTCTTCTCTTACTGCTGTCACCATGTCATAGAACTCCAGTAGGTTTGTGACACAGGATTTCCCGTCTCTGAAACCATGTTGTCTGCTGGTGATGAGATCATTCCTTTCTAGATGTTCTATGTGTGTGTGTGTGTTTGTGTGTGTGTGTGAGTGTGTGTGAGTGTGTGTGTGTGTGTGTGTGTGTGTGTGTGTGTGTGTGTGTGTGTGTGTGTGTGTGTGTGTGTGTGCGTGTGTGTGTGGGTGTGTGAGTGTGTGTGTGTGTGTGTGTGTGTGTGTGTGTGGGTGTGTGTGTGTGTGTGTGTGTGTACTCACCTATTTGTACTCACCTATTTGTGGTTGCAGGGGTCGAGTCCTAGCTCCTGGCCCCGCCTCTTCACCGGTTGCTACTAGACCCTCTCTCTCCCCGCTCCATGAGCTTTATCAAACCTCGTCTTAAAACTGTGTATGGTTCCTGCCTCCACTACGTCATTTTCTAGGCTATTCCACTGCCTTACAACTCTATGACTGAAGAAATACTTCCTACTATCTCTCTGACTCATTTGTGTCTTCAACTTCCAATTGTGGCCTCTTGTTTCTGTGTCCCCTCCCTGGAACATCCTGTCCTTGTCCACCTTGTCTATTCCACGCAGTATTTTATATGTCGTTATCATGTCTCCCCTGACCCTCCTGTCCTCCAGTGTCGTCAGGCCGATTTCCCTTAATCTTTCTTCATAGGACATTCCCCTTAGCTCTGGAACTAACCTTGTTGCAAACCTTTGTACTTTCTCTAGTTTCTTGACGTGCTTTATCAAGTGCGGGTTCCAAACAGGTGCTGCATACTCCAGTATGGGCCTGACATACACGGTGTACAGTGTCTTGAATGATTCCTTACTAAGGTGTCGGAATGCTGTTCTCAGGTTTGCCAGGCGCCCATATGCTGCAGCAGTTATCTGATTGATGTGTGCTTCCGGAGACATGCTCGGTGTTATACTCACCCCAAGATCTTTCTCCTTGAGTGAGGTTTGAGTCTTTGGCCACCTAGCCTATACTCTGTCTGTGGTCTTCTGTGCCCTTCCCCTATCTTCATGACTTTGCATTTGGCAGGATTAAATTCGAGAAGCCATTTGCTGGACCAGGTGTCCACTCTGTCCAGGTCTCTTTGAAGTCCTGCCTGGTCCTCATCAGATTTAATTCTCCTCATTAACTTAACATCATCTGCAAACAGGGACACTTCCGAGTCTAACCCTTCCGTCATGTCGTTCACATATACCAAAAATAGCACTGGTCCTAGGACCGACCCCTATGGGACCCCGCTCGTCACAGGTGCCCACTGTGATACATCATTACGTACCATGACTCGTTGTTGCCTCCCTGTCAGGTATTCTCTGATCCATTGCAGTGCCCTTCCTGTTATATGCGCCTGATGCTCTAGCTTCTGCACTAATCTCTTGTGAGGAACTGTGTCAAAAGCCTTCTTGCAGTCCAAGAAGATGCAATCAACCCACCCCTCTCTCTCTTGTCTTACTTCTGTTATTTTATCATAAAACTCCAGAAGGTTTGTGACACAGGATTTGCCTTCCGTGAATCCGTGCTGGTTGGCATTTATACTCCTGTTCCGTTCCAGGTGCTCCACCACTCTCCTCCTGATAATCTTCTCCATAATTTTGCATACTATACACGTCAATGACACAGGTCTATAGTTTAGTGCCTCTTTTCTGTCTCCTTTTTTGAAAATGGGAACTACATTTGCCGTCTTCCATACCTCAGGTAGTTGCCCAGTTTCCAAGGATGTGTTGAAGATTGTGGTAAGTGGTATGCACAACATATCTGCTCCCTCTCTAAGGACCCATGGAGAGATGTTGTCCGGTCCCATTGCCTTTTCTTCCCATTGCAGTTTCTTCACCTCCTCCTCATCTGTATGTATGTCGTCCAACACTTGTTGGTGTATTCCTTGTTGGTGTCCCCATCTTGTCTGTCCCCCAGAGTCCTTCCTGTCTCTACTGTAAATACTTCCTTAAATCTCGTGTTGAGCTCCTCACATACCTCTTGATCGTTTCTTGTGAGTTCTCCACCTTCTTTCCTCAGCCTTATCACCTGGTCCTTGACTGTTGTCTTCCTCCTAATGTGGCTATACAGCAGTTTCGGGTCAGATTTGACTTTCGATGCTATGTCGTTTTCATACTGTCGCTGGGCCTCCCTCCTTATCTGTGCATACTCGTTTCTGGCTCTTCTACTAATCTCCTTGTTTTCCTGGGTCCTATGCCTCCTGTACCTTTTCCATTCTCTGTTGCACTTAGTTTTTGCCTCCCTACACCTTCGGGTAAACCAAGGACTCGTTTTGGTCTTCCTATTATTTCTGTTTCCCTTGGGAACAAAACTTTCCTCTGCCTCCTTGCACTTTGTTGCCACATATTCCATCATCTCGTTTACTGATTTTCCTACCATTTCTCTGTCCCACTGAACCTCCTGCAGGAAGTTTCTCATACCTGTGTAGTCCCCCCTTTTATAGTTTGGCCTGTCCCCTTCAGTTCCTGTTACCTTCTCCACTTGTAACTCTACTATATAGTCAAAACTCAGAACCACATGATCGCTAGCTCCAAGGGGCCTCTCGTAAGTGATGTCCTCGATGTCTGAACTGCTCAGGGTGAACACAAGATCCAGTCTTGCTGGCTCATCCTCCCCTCTCTCTCTGGTTGTGTCCCTGACATGTTGATGCATGAGGTTTTCAAGTACCACATCCAACATCTTGGCTCTCCATGTTTCGGGACCCCCATGTGGCTCCAGGTTTTCCCAGTCGATCTCCCTGTGGTTGAAATCGCCCATTACCAGTAACTTTGCTCTGCTCGAGTGAGCTCTTCTTGCCACCTCAGCCAGTGTGTCCACCATCACCCTGTTGTTTTCTTCGTACTCCTCTCTTGGCCTCCTGCAGTTCTGTGGTGGGTTATACATCACTCCAATGACTACTTTATGTTCTCCGGACTGAATTGTACCTACAATGTAGTCTCTTTCTCCAATCATGTCCATGCCTTCCATTTCCTCAAATCCCCATTGGTGTTTTATGAGCAGTGCAACCCCTCCTTCCCCTCTACTCCTTCTATCTTTCCTCAGGATCTGATATCCTGTTGGGAAGATTGTGTCTGTTATTGTCTCAGCGAGTTTTGTTTCTGTGACTGCTATGATGTCTGGGGATTTTTCACTGATTCTTTCATTCCACTCCTCATGTTTATTCGTTATTCCATCCGCGTTTGTGTACCAAACCTTTAGTGTGTGTGTGTGTGTGTGTGTGTGTGTGTGTGTGTGTGTGTGTGTGTGTGTGTGTGTATGTGTGAACGTGTGTGTGTGTGTGTGTGTGTGTGTGTTTTTGTGTGTGTGCGTGTGTGTGTGTGTGTGTGTGTGTGTGTGTGTGCGTGTGTGTGTGCGTGTGTGTGTGTGTGTGTGTGTGTGTGTGTGTGTGTGTGTGTGTGTGTGTGTGTGTGTGTGTGTGTGTGTGTGTGTGTGTGTGTGTGTGTGTGTGTGTGTGTGTGTGTGTGTGTGTGTGAGTATGAGTGCGTATGAACTCATATATTTGTATTCACATATTTGTAGTTGCAAAGGACGAGTCTTAACTCCTGTCCCGCCTCTTCGCAAGTCGTTACTAGGTCCACTTTATCCCACCTCCAAGAGCTTTATCCTACCTCTTCTTAAAGCAATACATGGATCCTGCCTACATTACTTCACTCTCAAAATTATTGCACTTTCTGACAATTCTAAGGCTGAAGAAATACTTTCTAACATCCTTATGGGTCCTCTGAGCTTTTAACTTCCAGTTGTGTCCCCCGTGTTTATGTGACCTGTCTCTGAAGCATTCTGGCCCGGTTCACCTTGTCATTTAATTATTCTCAGAATTTTATACGTCGTTATCATGTCTTCCCTATCCCTTCTGTCCTCGAGTGTCGTCAGGTTGAGTTCCCTTTACCTGTCCTCATAAGACATACCCCTAATGTCTACACATTAGTGCTACATGCTCTAATATGAGCCTGACGTGCACGGTATATAGTGTCGTGAATGACTTCTTACTTTGATGTCTAAACGCTATTCTTAGCTTTGACAGGCGCCCATATGCTTCAGCAATTATTTAGATGATGTGTGCCTCAGATGTGTGCTAGGTATGATGCTCACCCCAAGATCCTTTTCCTTCACTGAATTTTGTGGCCTTTGTCTCCACCTGCCGTCTTCTTTGTTCTTCTCCTCTAAGGTGTATGACTTTGCACTTGGTGGGGTTAAACTCCAAGAGCCATTTGTCGGCCCAAGCTTTCAGCTTGTCCAGATCAGCCTTTGTAGACTTACTTGGTCCTCGTCTCCTTGCATTCTCCTTATTAGCTTCACATCAGGGACTCCTCTAAATCTATCCCTTCTGTCATGTAATTCACATACACAAGAAACAGAACCAGACCTAGGAATGACCCTTGTGGATCCCCATTCGACACATGGGCTCACTATGACTCCTCGTCACATACCAACACACGTTGTTTCCTTCCTGTCAGGTATTCCCTGTTCTATTGCAGAATTTTTCCAACTCTGGTTGATTTGTAACACAAGATTTCTCTTCCCTGAAGTCGAGTTGATTGCCATCTATGTATGATCCAACTCCTTTCCAGGTGCTACACCACTCTTGTCCTGATAATCTCCTATATAACTTTATATACTACTCATGTCAGCCAAACTGGTCTTTAGTGTTGCGTGTCTCACCTTTCTTTTATAAACTGGGGCTATGTTTTCTGTTTTCCACACCTCGGGCAGTTGCCCTCTTTCGATAGATTTACTGAAGACTGTTGTTAGTGGCATACACAGTAGCTCTGCTCATTCTCTCAAGACCCAAGGAGAGATGGTATCTAGGCCCACCGCCATCGAAGCATCTAGTTCACCTAGCAGTTTCTTCGCTTACTCCTCGGGTAGTGCAGTGTTTCCAGCACTAGCTGGTGCACCCTACCGCCTCGGTTTCCTGCAAGCTCTCTGTCTCCCTTGAGAATACCTCCTAATGTTTGGAGTTACTTTCTTCACATACTTCCTGTTAGCTCCTTGTGAGCTCCCCGTCCTTCCTTCCTCAACCTGATTACCTGGTACTTAACTGTTGTTTTCCTACTGAACTAGTTGTATACCAATATTGGGTAAGAGTTGTGTTTTCATGCTGTCTCATTTCTGTATTCCCGCTTGGCCTCTCTTCTTATATATGAATATTCATGTTTGGCTCTTTGGCTCAAATCTTTGTTATCCTGCGTCCTTTGCCTTCTATATTTTTTTTCCATACTCTAGCACATTTGACTTTATCCTCTCCACACCCCGGGTAATCCTTGGGCTCACTTTGGTCTTCTCATTGTTTCTGTTGCCCCTTTGACACAAATTTCTCTTCTGCCTCCCTGCACTTTGCGGCCACGTGTTCAGGCATTTCATTTATTATCTTCCCTTCTAGCTCTCTTTCCCACTGTATCTCATGCAGGATTTGCCATATACTAGTGAAGTACCCTATTTTGAAGTCTGACTTTTGTTTTTCTCGTGCTGTCTGTACTTGTGCACTCACCAAGTTGAGGTTCCAGGGGTCGATCCATAGCATGTGTGTGTGTGTGTGTGTGTGTGTGTGTGTGTACTCAACTATCTGTACTCACATATTTGTGGTTGCAGGGGTTGAGTCATAGCTCCTGGCCCCGTCTCTTCACTGATTGCTACTAGGTTATCTCTCTTTCTGCTCCATGAGCTTTATCAAACCTCGTCTTAAAACTATGTATGGTTCCTGCCTCCACTACGTCACTTTCTAGGCTATTCCACGGCTTGACTACTCTACGACTGAAGAAATACTTCCTAACATCCCTTTGATTCATCTGAGTCTTCAACTTCCAATTGTCAGCTCTTGTTTCTGTGTCCCATCTCTGGAACATCCCGTCTTTGTCCACCTTGTCTATGCCGCGCAGTATTTTATATGTCGTTATCATGTCTCCCCTGACCCTCCTGTCCTCCAGTGTCGTCAGGCCGATTTCCCTCAACCTTTCTTCGTAGGACAATTCCCTTAGCTCTGGGACTAATGTTGTTGCCAACCTCTGCACTTTCTCTAATTTCTTGACGTGTTTGACCAGGTGTGGATTCCAAACTGGTGCTGCATACTCCAGTATGGGTCTGACGTAAATGGTATACAGAGTCTTGAACGATTCCTTACTGAGATATCGGAACGCTATCCGTAGGTTCACCAGACGCCCGTATGCTGCAGCAGTTACCTGATTGATGTGCGCCTCAGGAGATGTGCTCAGTATTATACTCACCCTCCGATCTTTTTCCTTGAGTGAGGTTTGCAGTCTTTGGCCATCTAGACTATATTGTGTCTGCGGTCTTCTTTGTCCTTCCCCAATCTTTATTACTTTGCATTTGGCAGGGTTAAACTCAAGGAGTCAGTTGCTGGACCAGGCTTGTAGCCTGTCCAGGTCTCTTTGTAGTCCTGCCTGTTCCTCGTCCGATTTGATTCTTCTCATTAACTTCACATCATCTGCAAACAAGGACACTTCTGAGTCTATCCCTTCCGTAATGTCATTCACATATGCCAAAAACAGCACAGGTCCTAGGACTGACCCCGGTGGAACCCTGCTTGTCACAGGCGCCCACTCTGACACCTCGTCACGTACCATGACTCGTTGTTGCCTCCCTGTCATGTATTCTCTGATCCATTGCAGTGCCTTTCCTGTTATGTGTGCCTGATCCTCTAGCTTTTGCAGTAGCCTCTTGTGAGGAACTGTGTCGAAGGCCTTCTTGGAGTCCAAGAAAATGCAGTCGGTCCACCCCTCTCTCTCTTGTCTTACTTCTGTCACCTTGTCATAAAACTCTAGTAGGTTTGTGACACAGGATTTTCCTTCCCTGAAACCGTGCTGGTTGTCGATTATACACTTGTTTCTTTCCAGGTGCTCCATCACTCTCCTCCTGATAATCTTTTCCTTGACTTTGCATACTATACACGTTAGTGACACAGGTCTGTAGTCTAATGCCTCATGTCTGTCTCCCTTTTTAAAAATTGGGATTACATTTGCCATCTTCCATACCTCAGAGAGTTGAACATTAAAATGGTATAAAATACTCACAGGTTGTTAGGTAAGACACATATGCAACAGTTAGGTATCTTTACTTCGAAACGTTTCGCCTACACAGTAGGCTTCTTCAGTCGAGTACAGAAAAGTTGATAGAAGCAGAAGATACTTGAAGACGATGTAATCAGTCCATCACCCTTAAAGTTTTGAGGTGGTCAGTCCCTCAGTCTGGAGAAGAGCATTGTTCCGTTGTCTGAAACAATATGAAGTTGAAGTGACAGAATGGGGCCTTATATAGGGCCAGGAGGTGAGACGTAGGTTGCTTTGGGAGGGCAGGTCCCTCTCAAACCCAGCCGTTCTCACTAGTAGAGGTTGTCAAGTTGATAGTCTGTACCGAGATACCCTTGTGTTGCAGTGTCTGACAGAATGAACATTAAAATGGTATAAAATACCGACAGGTTGTTAGGTAAGACACATATGCAACAGTTAGGTATCTTTATTTCGAAACGTTTCGCCTACACAGTAGGCTTCTTCAGTCGAGTACAGAAAAGTTGATAGAAGCAGAAGATACTTGAAGACGATGTAATCAGTCCATCACCCTTAAAGTTTTGAGGTGGTCAGTCCCTCAGTCTGGAGAAGAGCATTGTTCCGTTGTCTGAAACAATATGAAGTTGAAGTGACAGAATGGGGCCTTATATAGGGCCAGGAGGTGAGACGTAGGTTGCTTTGGGAGGGCAGGTCCCTCTCAAACCCGGCCGTTCTCACTAGTAGAGGTTGTCAAGTTGATAGTCTGTACCGAGATACCCTTGTGTTGCAGTGTCTGACAGAATGAACATTAAAATGGTATAAAATACCGACAGGTTGTTAGGTAAGACACATATGCAACAGTTAGGTATCTTTATTTCGAAACGTTTCGCCTACACAGTAGGCTTCTTCAGTCGAGTACAGAAAAGTTGATAGAAGCAGAAGATACTTGAAGACGATGTAATCAGTCCATCACCCTTAAAGTTTTGAGGTGGTCAGTCCCTCAGTCTGGAGAAGAGCATTGTTCCGTTGTCTGAAACAATATGAAGTTGAAGTGACAGAATGGGGCCTTATATAGGGCCAGGAGGTGAGACGTAGGTTGCTTTGGGAGGGCAGGTCCCTCTCAAACCCAGCCGTTCTCACTAGTAGAGGTTGTCAAGTTGATAGTCTGTACCGAGATACCCTTGTGTTGCAGTGTCTGACAGAATGAACATTAAAATGGTATAAAATACCGACAGGTTGTTAGGTAAGACACATATGCAACAGTTAGGTATCTTTATTTCGAAACGTTTCGCCTACACAGTAGGCTTCTTCAGTCGAGTACAGAAAAGTTGATAGAAGCAGAAGATACTTGAAGACGATGTAATCAGTCCATCACCCTTAAAGTTTTGAGGTGGTCAGTCCCTCAGTCTGGAGAAGAGCATTGTTCCGTTGTCTGAAACAATATGAAGTTGAAGTGACAGAATGGGGCCTTATATACCATTTTAATGTTCATTCTGTCAGACACTGCAACACAAGGGTATCTCGGTACAGACTATCAACTTGACAACCTCTACTAGTGAGAACGGCTGGGTTTGAGAGGGACCTGCCCTCCCAAAGCAACCTACGTCTCACCTCCTGGCCCTATATAAGGCCCCATTCTGTCACTTCAACTTCATATTGTTTCAGACAACGGAACAATGCTCTTCTCCAGACTGAGGGACTGACCACCTCAAAACTTTAAGGGTGATGGACTGATTACATCGTCTTCAAGTATCTTCTGCTTCTATCAACTTTTCTGTACTCGACTGAAGAAGCCTACTGTGTAGGCGAAACGTTTCGAAATAAAGATACCTAACTGTTGCATATGTGTCTTACCTAACAACCTCAGAGAGTTGCCCGGTTTCAATGGATGTGTTGAAGATCTTTGTTAATGGCACACACAGCATCTCTGCTCCCTCCCTAAGGACCCACAGAGAGATGTTGTCTGGTCCCACCGCCTTTGAGGTGTCAAGTTCACATAGCAGCTTCTTCACCTCCTCCTTGGTTATGTGTACCTCATCCAGCACTTTTTGGTGTACCCCCCTGTTCTGATTTCCTGGAGTCCTACTGGTTTCCACTGTAAATACTTCTTTAAATCTCGTGTTGAGCTCCTCACATACCTCTCGGTCGTTTCTTGTGAACTCCCCATCACCCTTCCTCAGTCTGATTACCTGGTCCTTGACTGTTGTTTTCCTCCTGATGTGGCTATACAACAGCTTCAACAGCTTCGGATCAGACCTGACTTTCGATGCTATGTCATTTTCATATTATCGCTGAGCCTCCCTTCTTATCTGTGCATATTCGTTTCTGTCTCTTCGGCTAATCTCTTTATTTTCCTGAGTTCTCAGTCTTCTGTACCCTTTCCATTCTCTAGTGCACCTACTTTTTTGCCTCCCTACACCTTTGGGTGAACCAAGGACTCGTTCTGTTCTTCCCATTATTTCTGTTCCCCTGGGAACAAACCTCTCCTCTGCCTCTTTGCATTTTGTTGTCACATAGTCCATCATTTCTTGTACTGGTTTTCCTGTCAGTTCCCACTCCCACTGAATGTCTTGCAGGAAGTTCCTCATGCCTGAGTAGTTCCCCCTTTTGTAGTTTGTTTTTTCCCATCCTGTTCCTGCTACTCTCTCCACGTGAAGCTCAACTATGTAGTCAAAGCACAGAACCACATGATCACTAGCTCCCAGGGGCCTTTCATACATGATATCCTCGGTGTCCGAGCTACTCAAGGTGAATACAATGTCTAGTCTTGCTGGATCATCCTCACCTCTCTCTCTGGTAGTGTCTCTAACTTGTTGATGCATGAGGTTTTCCAGTACCACATACATCATCTTGGTTCTCCATGTTTCGGGACCCCCATGGGGCTCCAGGTTTTCCCAGCCAATCTCCTTGTGATTGAAATCACCCATAACTAGTAACTTTGCTCCCCCATGTGAGCTTTTCTGGCCACCTCGGCTAATGTGTCGACCATTGCTCTGTTGCTCTAATCGTATTCTTCTCTTGGCCTCCTGCAGTTCTGTGGTGGGTTGTACATTACTGCAATTATCACCTTATGTCCCTCAGACTGGATTGTTCCTACTAAGTAGTCCCTTTCGGCCGTGCCATCCATTCCTTCCATTTTCTCAAAACCCCACTGGATTTTAATAAGCAGTGCAACTCCTCCTCCCCCTCTCCTCCCTCTGTCTTTCCTGAGGATTTGATATCCGGGTGGAAAGATTCCATCTGTTATCATTCTGATAAGTTTTGTTTCTGTGAGTGTTATTATGTCTGGGGATGTCTCCTTGATTCTTTCACGACATTCCTCACACTTATTTGTTATTACATCTGCATTTGTATACAACACCTTCAACTTCTTTTCTAAGACTGTGGTCTGGGGGTACATTGGGGCTGGAGAAGTGGGAGACCTGATAAGGGACTATGGGTGGTTGCTGTGGGGGTGGAGTTTGTAAATGCAGTGGGTGGGGGCATTGGACATGGCATGGGTATTTTGGTTTAGAATGTTTGGTTGCACTGGTTGGGGGGCTTCTAGAGGAAGTTGTCAGGGAGGCTGAATTTGATCTTCTTCCTGGGTCTGGGATCTCCTGTCTGTTTCCTCCATCTCCTCTCTTTCCTCCTATCATCTTTGTACCATCTCTCTCAGTTTCTGCCTTTCTTCTTGTGTTCTGTTGCAGTCGAGATACATCTCCCGGTATGCTGGCATGTCCCTTAGTCGATTCTTCTCATTAACTTCACATCCTCCATCTCCTCTCTTTCCTCCTTTCGTCTTTGTACCATCTCAGTTTCTGCCTTTCTTCTTGTGTTCTGTCGCGGTCGAGATACACCTTCCGGTACACAGGCATGTCCCTTAGTCTTGTGTGTGTGTGTGTGTGTGTGTGTGTGTGTGTGTGTGTGTGTGTGTGTGTGTGTGTGTGTGTGTGTGTGTGTGTGTGTGTGTGTGTGTGTGTGTGTGTGTGTGTGTGTGTGTGTGTGTGTACTCACCTATTTGTGGTTGCAAGGCTCCATTCAGAACTCCTGGCCCCACCTCAGTGTTAGTCAATACTAAGCCCACTCTCTGATGCATGAGCTGTATCGTACCTCTTGTTGAAGCTATGTATGTATCAGTCTCCAGATTGTACCGCGTCCTGACAACTCTGTGACTGACGAAATACTTCCCAACATCCTTGTGACTCATCTGAGATTTCAATTTCCGGTAGTGATCCCTTGCTCCTGTGCCCCACCTCTGAAACATTCAGTGCCTATTCACCTTGTCAATTCCTCTCAGTGTTTTATATGTCGTTATTATATAAACCCTATCCTTCCTGTCCTCCAGTGTCTTCAGGTTGATTTCCATTAACCTCTCCTAGACTAGGATTGCTGCAAACATTTGCACTGTCTCGAATTTCTTCACGTGTTTCACCAGGTTTAGGTTTCATACTGGTGCTACATACTCCAACATAGGCCTGACATAGACGGTGTATAATGTCTTGAAGGACTCATTACTCAGGTGTCAAAACATTGTTCTTAGGTTTTCCAGGCGCCTATATCCTGCAACAGTTATTTGGAGATGTACCTCTTAGCCTGTACTCTGTCTGCGGTCTTATCTGATCCTCCCAATCGTCATGACTTTGTCCTTGGGGTTAAACTCCAGGAGATAGTTGTTTGAACAGGCTTAATCCCCTTGTTGTCCTGCCTGAGTCTTATCTGTTTGAATTCTACGAAATAGCTTCACTTCATCTGAAACAGGGACACTTCTGAATCCATTCCTTCCGTCATGTCATTCACATATGCCAAATACAGAATTGGCTCTAGGACTGACCCTTGAGGACCTTCGCTCGTCTCAGGAGCCCAGTCTGACACCTCGTCATGTACCGTCACTCGTTGTTTCCTGCCTGTCAGGTATTCTCTCTTAAATTGCAGACCCTTTCTTGTTATTCCTGCAGCTCCTTTAAATTTTGCACTAATCTCGTGTACAGAACTGTGTCGATAGTCTTCACATAGTCCAAGATAATGCAGTTAACCCTCCCATCACTTTCGTGTCTTACTTCTCTCACCTTGTCGGAAAACTCCACAGGATTTCCCTTCCCTGAAACCGTGCTAGTTATCATGTATAAGCTCATTATTTTCTAGTAGCTCCACAACTCTTCTCTTGATTAAGTTATCCATGACTCTGCGTACTATACATGACAGTGACACTGCCATGTATAGTATGGTCCGCCATAAAAGTCGAGATTTTCCAAGTCAATATCCTTGTGCTTGAAACCACCCTCAACAAGTAACTTTGTCCTTCCCATACTGGCCCTTCTTCTCCCCTCACCTAGTGTATCAAACATTGCTCTATTGTTCTCACTATATTCTTGTCATGGTCTCCTGCTATTCTGTGATGGGTTGTACATCTCTGTAATCACCACCCTGGGTCCTCCAGTCTGAAGTGTTCATACCGTGTAGTTCCTTGCTTACCTTCTCTTCCCTCCTTCCAACTCCTCAAAATTCTACTGATTTTTGATGTGTAGTGTAACTCCTCCATCCCCTCTATTCCTTTGTCTTTCTTTAGAGTCTGATATCCAGTTGGAGAGATTGCGTATATCATTCCTGCGAGCTTGGTTTCTGTGAGTGCTATGATATTTGGGGATGCCTTCATAATTCTTCAAGAACATAAGAATGGAGGAACACTGCAGAAGGCCTACTGGCCCATACAAGATAGGCCCTTATCAAAACGACCCCTACCCATAGCTGCCCAAGAATATCCTCCCATACCCAGTGACACCAATCAAACCCAGCCTTGTTGCACACACTTAGGCACTGCTGTCTTGGCTTTAGATTTCTGCTTACCATGACTCCCAAGTCTTTTTCACATTCTGTATGATCAAGTTTTACTTCACCTAGTTTATAGCTTCGAGGGTTATTTTCATTACCAAGGACTAGTACTTTACACTTATCCACATTGAACTTCATCTGCCATTTTTCAGACCAAGACATTAATTTGTCCAAATCCTTCTGGAGTTAATTGCTATCCTCCTCAGAAAGAATCATACTGTCTATCTTTGTATCATCAGCAAATTTACTCTTGTCACTTGTAATTCCTTCATCAATGTCATTAATGTAAATTATGAACAAGAGAGGGCCTAAAACCGATTCATGTGGAACGCCACTAGTGACTAATCCCCTTTCAAATTTGACCCCATTAATGGAAACTCTCTGCCATTCTTCCCACTAATTCTTTATTCCGTTATATTGGTGTAACAGACCTTCACTGTAATAAAGTTGGTAGAATTACCGACAATATGTAAAGTAAAAGGACACAAGTGCAACTAATGTGACATTTATTGTGGCAACGTTTCGCTCTCCAGGAGCTTTATCAAGCCATTACAAACAATACATGGACACAGAGGGTATATAAAGGCTCTGAGTGAGGTGCAATACTAGTGAGGTACCATTTCGATGTTCACTAGTGGTAGTAGTAGTAGTAGTAGTAACAAAAATAATACAATATGGAAGAGCAAATAATTCGTACATGAGTAAAAGGATATAAAAGCTATTACTTGGGTAACATAAAAATAGGTTGGACAAATATAGACTGGAAAGAGGCAGGTTTTTTTTCGGTGTTCACTCTCTGTAATGTGCTTGTGTAGTATAACAGGAGAGACTATGTGATGGCAGGGTTTACTGTTTTCAGGAGGATTCTTGCTAAGACTTCGGAGATGGTGAAGCTGCCGTTGTTTTGTTTAATTGTATTCGAAACAGCGATCAGTGCTGATTCAAGGCACTTGCGTGTGCGGAAATTAGTTTCTTTTATCACTAATTGGGCGTCTCTGAATTTCATAAGATGATTGGTGGAATTTCGGTGTTGTACACAGGCGTTGTTTAAGTTGTCGTTCCTACATGCGTATATGTGTTCATTGAGGCGGGTGTCGAGGTTTCTTGCTGTTTCACCTACGTAGATCTTGTCACAGCCTCCACAGGGTATAGTGTAAACTCCTGCATTGACTGGTTCGTGGTGCTTGGGTTTTGTCCTGGTTAGATCCTTTATTGAAGTGGTAGAAGCGATGGCGACTCTGGTGTTAGCTTGTGAAAGTACTTTTGAGACGTTTAGTGCAACCTGGCTGTTGGGAAGAATTATAACTTTGTTGGGAGCGGTGTTGATGCGTGGAGAATTGATGATCTGAAGAGCTCTTTTCTTGCAGTCTTTGATGAAAAAAGAAGGAAATTGTAACTCAGTGAATGTTTGGTGAATGTAAGTACATTCCTCGTCAAGAAACTCAGGACTACAAATTCGGTATGCTCTTAGGAAAAACCCGATGATGATGCCTCTTTTGGTCTTGGTATCTTGACTGGAATAGAAGTGTGTGAGATCATTTTTATTGGTGGGTTTCCGATAAACTTGAAATCTTAGGTTGTTGTCTACTTTGTGAATGAGGACGTCGAGGAAAGGTAGCTTGTCATTGGACTCTTCTTCTAGTGTAAACTGAATCGCTGGTTCAACTGCGTTGAGCCTTGCCTGAAGATCCCGTACATCAAAACGTTTTGGAGTTATTACGAGGACATCGTCCACGTAACGTAACCAAGTGACGCTTGAAGGGATGATGTTGGCGAAGTGTTCGGACTCTAGGTGTTCCATGTATAAGTTGGCTAGGACGGCACTTATTGGGGACCCCATTCCCATGCCGTAGGTTTGTTTGTAGAGCTTGTTATTGAAAGAAAAACAGTTGAAGTTAACACAGAGTTCAATCAAGTCAACAAAATCTCCGGGAGGTAAAGGAAGATTAAGGTCCTGGTTGACTTTACGTCGTAGAACCTCGATGGCTTTTTTGGTAGGTACTTTTGTGAAGAGGGAAGTCACATCCAAACTGCTTAGTTTCTTGTTACGGATGGAGAGGTTACGGATGCGGTTGAGAAGGTCGCCTGAGTGTTTAAGATGAGCGGGGCTGATGGTCCCCAGAAGGCAGGAAAGATGTTTGGCAAGAACTCCGGCTAGTTTGTGTGGAGCACTGCCTATTCCTGACGTGATTGGTCTGAGAGGAATATTGTGTTTATGGGTCTTGGGTAAACCATACATGTGTGCTGGTTTAGGGTTGCTTGGTAACAAGTACAGAAGTTTCTTCCCTTCTCTAGTGCGTTTGAGTATTTGTCTGGTTTTGTATAGAAAGTCTTTGGTGAGCGTCTCCCACTGTTGAGTGCTGATGGGTTCGTATGTAGATTGATCATTCAAAAGGTCCATCATTTTAGTGTTGTAGTCACTGGTGTTGAGTATGACGACTCCACCTCCTTTGTCGGCGGTGGTGACGATAATGTTGGGGTCGTTGGCGAGGTCCTTAAGGGCAGTGATGTATCTTCTAGGAAGATTAGAAGAAGAAGGTTCACATAAAGCTGCAGTGAGAAGGCCCTGTATATAACCCTTCTGGAAGTTGCTGTCACTGTGTCTATGGTTCCTGGTAACAAGATTGAGTTGATAGTTAGGTTTGCGTATGTTGGTGGTAAATTTGAGTCCCAGACTCAGTGCTTGTTTCTCGTAGTCGGTTAAGGTGCGTGACGTGCACTAACAGTCGATGGAAGGAAATGGGACGCGAATCCCTGATAAACAACTTATCGTCACGCACCTTAACCGACTACGAGAAACAAGCACTGAGTCTGGGACTCAAATTTACCACCAACATACGCAAACCTAACTATCAACTCAATCTTGTTACCAGGAACCATAGACACAGTGACAGCAACTTCCAGAAGGGTTATATACAGGGCCTTCTCACTGCAGCTTTATGTGAACCTTCTTCTTCTAATCTTCCTAGAAGATACATCACTGCCCTTAAGGACCTCGCCAACGACCCCAACATTATCGTCACCACCGCCGACAAAGGAGGTGGAGTCGTCATACTCAACACCAGTGACTACAACACTAAAATGATGGACCTTTTGAATGATCAATCTACATACGAACCCATCAGCACTCAACAGTGGGAGACGCTCACCAAAGACTTTCTATACAAAACCAGACAAATACTCAAACGCACTAGAGAAGGGAAGAAACTTCTGTACTTGTTACCAAGCAACCCTAAACCAGCACACATGTATGGTTTACCCAAGACCCATAAACACAATATTCCTCTCAGACCAATCACGTCAGGAATAGGCAGTGCTCCACACAAACTAGCCGGAGTTCTTGCCAAACATCTTTCCTGCCTTCTGGGGACCATCAGCCCCGCTCATCTTAAACACTCAGGCGACCTTCTCAACCGCATCCGTAACCTCTCCATCCGTAACAAGAAACTAAGCAGTTTGGATGTGACTTCCCTCTTCACAAAAGTACCTACCAAAAAAGCCATCGAGGTTCTACGACGTAAAGTCAACCAGGACCTTAATCTTCCTTTACCTCCCGGAGATTTTGTTGACTTGATTGAACTCTGTGTTAACTTCAACTGTTTTTCTTTCAATAACAAGCTCTACAAACAAACCTACGGCATGGGAATGGGGTCCCCAATAAGTGCCGTCCTAGCCAACTTATACATGGAACACCTAGAGTCCGAACACTTCGCCAACATCATCCCTTCAAGCGTCACTTGGTTACGTTACGTGGACGATGTCCTCGTAATAACTCCAAAACGTTTTGATGTACGGGATCTTCAGGCAAGGCTCAACGCAGTTGAACCAGCGATTCAGTTTACACTAGAAGAAGAGTCCAATGACAAGCTACCTTTCCTCGACGTCCTCATTCACAAAGTAGACAACAACCTAAGATTTCAAGTTTATCGGAAACCCACCAATAAAAATGATCTCACACACTTCTATTCCAGTCAAGATACCAAGACCAAAAGAGGCATCATCATCGGGTTTTTCCTAAGAGCATACCGAATTTGTAGTCCTGAGTTTCTTGACGAGGAATGTACTTACATTCACCAAACATTCACTGAGTTACAATTTCCTTCTTTTTTCATCAAAGACTGCAAGAAAAGAGCTCTTCAGATCATCAATTCTCCACGCATCAACACCGCTCCCAACAAAGTTATAATTCTTCCCAACAGCCAGGTTGCACTAAACGTCTCAAAAGTACTTTCACAAGCTAACACCAGAGTCGCCATCGCTTCTACCACTTCAATAAAGGATCTAACCAGGACAAAACCCAAGCACCACGAACCAGTCAATGCAGGAGTTTACACTATACCCTGTGGAGGCTGTGACAAGATCTACGTAGGTGAAACAGCAAGAAACCTCGACACCCGCCTCAATGAACACATATACGCATGTAGGAACGACAACTTAAACAACGCCTGTGTACAACACCGAAATTCCACCAATCATCTTATGAAATTCAGAGACGCCCAATTAGTGATAAAAGAAACTAATTTCCGCACACGCAAGTGCCTTGAATCAGCACTGATCGCTGTTTCGAATACAATTAAACAAAACAACGGCAGCTTCACCATCTCCGAAGTCTTAGCAAGAATCCTCCTGAAAACAGTAAACCCTGCCATCACATAGTCTCTCCTGTTATACTACACAAGCACATTACAGAGAGTGAACACCGAAAAAACCTGCCTCTTTCCAGTCTATATTTGTCCAACCTATTTTTATGTTACCCAAGTAATAGCTTTTATATCCTTTTACTCATGTACGAATTAATTGCTCTTCCTTGTATTATTTTTGTTATTACTACTACTACTACTACTACTACTACTACTACCACTAGTGAACATCGAAATGGTACCTCACTAGTATTGCACCTCACTCAGAGCCTTTATATACCCTCTGTGTCCATGTATTGTTTGTAATGGCTTGATAAAGCTCCTGGAGAGCGAAACGTTGCCACAATAAATGTCACATTAGTTGCACTTGTGTCCTTTTACTTTACATATCTGGTAGAAAACCTTTTCGCTTTTTCAAGCTTTGAATATGCTTAATGGGGAGTAAATTCAAAATTGGTGTTGCCCTGTATACACGGTGTGAAAAAAATCTTTGTTGAAATTCCTGAAAGTTTTCCTGAGATTTGCTTTGTCTATGAAGTGGTTTAATTATACCAGTAATATAATGTGTATTTTGTATACCATTAATATAGTTATGATTTTGTATGATATTTATGAGGAACGATTCCGACAATTAGATGAATAAGACACATTTCACCTGCTATGCAGGATTCTTTTGTCGAAATACAGCGAGGCAATAGATGTAGTTGTAATATAGATACGAGATGATCAGTCCCTAAACCTTCGGTGTATGATCAGCACCATAACTTCCATCAACAGTAATACTTGTAAAAATATGATACCTATAAACTTGTGTATTTCTATATGAAATTTAGTTTTGATTGACAACTTTTCCAATCACTCGTAACATATCGAATATTGCTATACAATTATTTCTTCATTTTTTTTTTGGCTATCACTTCTGCTGCTGCCTACTAATTCCCAGGTACTGGACACTACAGCTAGCTGGAACGAGACCTCGTAGCTGTTGAAGTTTTAAGGGAATACATGACGCTTCCCTCGTTGTCCTACTGAAGTCTCCTACTTCAGGATGAAAGATTTCAGTACTGTATGAAATCCACTCTACGTTAATGACATATCAAGTAGAATATGATAGCAGAGCATTACTGTCGAATGCAATTTTGTAAACCTGAAGTGCACCACAACTGCAAAAATTGCTGTTGCATCGACTCAAAGCAAGAGTTAGCACAGAACATATACTAGCAACATCATGAATATTGCAAACAGCATTAGCAGCAGCAGAAGCATTAACAGTAACAGAGTACCAGTAGCAGCACCAGCAACAGCAGCAGAAAAGCAACAGCAGCAGAAAAGCAACAGCAGCAGAAAAGCAACAGCAGCAGAAAAGCAACAGCAGCAGAAAAGCAACAGCATTATTAGCGACAAAAGCAATAGTAAATAGCAAAAAACAACTGTGTCAAAAGTAATAATAGTAGCAACACCAGCAACACCACTAAGAACAACAGTAGCAGCAACACCAACAGCATTAATTCCATTATTAATATTGAAATTACAAAATATTCAAAATTAGTAGCAAAAAAGTAGCAGGAGATTTAGATTTTTAGATTTTGCTGCCATAGAATCTTGTTTATCGTGTAGCAAATATACATCACGTGGACAGCAGTGCTAGAACATATGGATACACAAAAGGCATTACAACTCTGCCCAAAAGGGTTAACAGGAGTAAATCAGAATTTATATCTACAATTGTCTTAAATGTTGCAGGCAAATTTAGTATATTTGATAAACATGTATATTATTTTGAATAATAAAATACCGTGACATATCACACTAGCAAGTACACTCTCCATCTTTATATTCCTCAATAAGTGGACAGTAAAGTACATAGTGTTCAAGAAGTTGACTATAAAGCTGACCACATAATCTGGATTAAGTTGATCATCAACTGTGTGTCTGTCAAACTGCCAGAAGTTCTTATAACCAAGCCTGAGCCTGATTACTACAACACGAGTCCGTTTACGCTGCACTTTGCTTAATCATGAAGGGAAACTCATTGTGTGATGGAATCCACATTATTTTTATTAATTCCTTTCTCTCTAATTCTGGAGTACCTTGACCTGGCTTCTCCAATGAGCATGTTGTTAAGGCCATTACGATTATGTTGGTCAAGCTTTCATTGTTGGCAGAGATTCGGTAATAATCAATGAATCAAGCTTTCTGTCTCATGTTAACTTTAATGCTGTTTTGATGACAAACAATTCGGTTTGCAGTGTAGACTTCTAGCTCTTAATTATAATGTCTAACTCAACGTAGATGCTAAAAGTTCTTACGTAGAGAGGTAGCAGAAAGTGTAGATGTAGCCCTGCTAAGAGACTCCGGTTTAGATTCATCACTGTACATAATTTGAAATATTATTACCAAGTGATTCATTTCTTCTTGGACTGATGCCTTTCCTAGTGATTTAAGCGGAGGATTACCATTGATGAGCTTCTTTGGGTGATGTTTTCAGATGTGTAACACAAAGATACAGCTCATGAAGGTTACAAACATTATACAAATAACCCGCACATAGAAGAGAGGAACTTACGACGACGTTTCGGTCCGACTTGGACCATTTACAAAGTCACACTACAGTCCACACTCGTTCCAGTCACGGTATTGTGCCTTTTTTGTTAGTTACAAACATTTATAAAATTGCTGTCTTGTTGGCAAATGGTTCTTTCAGAGATGAAATGATGTACAGAGCCAAGGGTTAAAGATTAGTGGTGTACTAAGGCATCTGTAGAGACAAAGAACATTATACATAGAGGCAAAAAGGAATGTGTACCAGAGAATAATGGTACCATTACCATTGTATGATTGTGAAGCATTTGTTTTGAATGTTGCAACGAGGGGGTTTGAAGCAGTGGGGATACCGTGTCTGAGGGCAATTCGGAGTTTGGAGATTGGTAGGTATGGACTTATTAAAAGGAAGGAGAAGGGGCTGTTGAGGTAATTATGACATTTAAAAGAGCATAGAGAAGCATGAAATGACTAGGGTGTATGAAGCTGTGGAGGAGGGGCGCAAATGTCAGGGTCGTCCTAGGAAAGGGTGTAGGGAGGGGGTAAGGAGGGTTTGAGTGCTATGGGCCTGATCATGTGAAGGCTAATTAGTGTAAGCGTGTTAGATATGAGTAGAGGTAAGTTCATTTTATGATTTAACATGCTGTTGGAGTGTGAGAAAGGTTACATTTCTGAAGGTGGAAAATTCAGTGCCTGCACTTCGAAGGGTTGGGGATGTTGCGGTTTGGAAGGTAATGTGAACTGTGACAGTGATTGAATGACTGAGAGTGAAAGTACTTTCTTCTTTGTGGCGTCACCCAACCTCAGTGGGAGAGAGTCGAAGTGTTACGAATAAATCTGCATGATTTACTGGTTCATTTATTAACATTCTAGTACCAAGTACCTTTGTTATTCTCAATAACTGAATCACTGGTACTAGGAACACAAAGTTCCTTCTTCATTTTAATAAGGACGTTGATAGTTTTAGGATTTACAAGAATGATTCTGAGGGATCCCTTAAGCACCAATTGTAAGATCAGGAGAGAATTAATCTTAAGTACCCTTAACATTGGCACAGAATAATAATTAATGGATCTAATGAAGGCAGCTTCCACCATTCTCACTACTCTTCCATTAGCATCATAGTTCATGTGTTGCACATGGTATAAACAATACCAACAAGATGAAGAATTAGACATATGTGCAACACCTGGGTGTCCAGATATTGCACATGTGTCTAAGTCTCCACAACAGTTGGTGCTGCGGCCAATAGTAAAAAAATGCAGTGGTGGTGGTAAGAGCAGAAACATTTGCAACAGCATTAGTAATGTAAACAGCAGTAACTGCAGCAATAACTTGGCAACAGAAACAGCAACAACAGTAACTTCAGCAACATTACTAGCACCACAAAACACAACAACAGCGGTAAAAGCAGAACCAGCAGCAGCAGTAGAAACAGTAGCAGCAGCAATAGAAGAAGTAGCAGCAACTAAAACAATATTGCCATAAACAGCTGAACAACAGCTGCAAAAGCAACCGCAATAACACTGGAAGCAGCCAAAGGAACAATATCACAAACAGGTACAACAGCAACAGTAGTTGCTCCAGCAACAATAACAACAGTAGCAACAGCTGATAAAGAGTGAGTTGTAAGAGATAAGAGAAAACAAACATTAGCAGAAAAACCAAGTCTAGCACTAATTAACCGCCAATAAATATCACTGAAAAAAACGATAATTCTGAAGGAATGAAAATCAACAGAGAAATATGAGCGTACGAAGAGTAATTAGGGTGATTAAGGGGTAATAAAAGTAAGAATTTTTATAAGATTGGGAAAGAGGGAGAAGCAAGACGAGGCTAAGGAGAAATTAGTGATAATGAAGGTCCAATAACCACAAAAGTGAACGTGGCGACGAGTCCTTCAGGACTCTAACTTGAAAAAAAGATATTTGACATTACGATATTCCTGAACACTTACGTGGAGAAACTAGGGGAAATGAAAGGCAGATATTGGACCTGTATTTGCTTTTGCAATATCAAGAGGTTTAAAGGTTCGCCCGATGCTGTTTCAGTTGTTGCAGTGCACCAAGGCACTGGATCTTGTCTCTTTACCTCAACAGTTATAATATCAACGATGCGCAATCCATCGTTCATTTGTTGTGCTCAAAATTATCTGCCACGTACTGATTAAAACAGGGATATATGTGCACTGGTGCACACCTCTGGATACTGAAAAGGCTATCCAGTCAAAATATTTTGGAGACGGGTTGTCTCCAATATACAGTGGTACCTCGGTATACCTTTGATTTACCTTTGAAGAGTTTCGAGAGTTTATCTACTCTCTGAGCCCGGCCATGGGCCAGGCTCGTCTGGTGCTTGCCTGGTCAACTAGGCTGTTGCTGCTGGAGGCCTGCTGCCCCACATATCCATCACAGCCTGGTTGATCTGGCACCTGGTGAAGATACTTGTCCAGTTTCCTCTTGAAGGCTTCAACACTTGTTCCAGCAGTGTTTTTGATATCTTCTGGTAAGATGTTGAAAAGTCTGGGACCCCGGATGTTGATACAGTGTTCCCTTATTGTCCCCACCGCACCCCTGCTCCTCACTGGGTTTATTTTACGCTTCCTCCCATATCTCTCACTCCAGTATGTTGTTATGGCAGTGTGCAGATTTGGAACCAAGCCCTCGAGTACCTTCCAGGTATATATTTTCATGTACCTCTCTCTCCTCCGCTCCAATGAGTACATGTTCAAAACTTGCAGGCGTTCCCAGTAGTTATGTGCTTTACTGGCTCAATGTGAGCCGTAAACGATCACTGTATTTGTTCCAGCTCCGATATTTGTCCTGCTTTGAACGGGGACGTCAGCACTGAGCATTATTCTAAGTGAGGGAACACTAGCGATTTGAAGTGTCACCATCGACATTATTTCCCTTGTTTTGAAAGTTCTCAATACCCACCCCGTCATCTTCCTGGCTGTCGTGATCTGTGTCTTGTCTTGTATACGACCTTAATTAATTCCAGAAGGCTGTTCAAGTGCCGATCTCCTCGAGTACCGAAAGAATTTGTTCCCAAAAGAACTAATGTAAAGTAGATTAATCCGTTTCAGACCCCAAAAATGCACTTACAAAAGCACTTACAAAAATACACTTACATAATTGTTGGAGTTGAGAGTTGGACGTATACCGAGGTACCAATGTATTATGTAAAGCCGTTCATGACTTTATACTCAGAATAGAAGCAGAAAATTAAGTCACACTACATAGTGCAACCAAAAATAGTGCAGCTCTCAAGGGGCGCCGCCCCCTCGTTTAAATATTTGAAATATCATAAAAGAATAAAACTTGTTTCTGGAAGAGAAAGTCTGTGACAAAGTTTGGTCGAACTGTCTTTAATGGGGTCAAAAAGGCCGAACTGCCCTAGAATTTAAACTTTTCCAAAATTTTCTTTCATATATTGCTATTATTTTATTGAATATATTGTAAAACAATTATTTTGACAACAGCCCTCACTTAGAAGCCTCACCCAACCTTTCAAATACATCATAAATTAATTTAAAATGGTTTATCATTTCAGAAAATCCAAGAAATTAATATCGTCCGTAATGTTAAGATTGACTTCCACATATATAATCCAAAAACATTTATTCACTCTCCTCAATAGACATAAATGACACTTAGTATTTAGGCCAAACTCATCGATTCAGCTTATTAGGCACAACAAACACATAAACATATAAACAAATACAGAGAAAAGTTTACATCTTCGGACACATGCACAAATATACAGGAAATTACTTGAGTATATACAAAAACACACAAAGAAACTCATTCAAAAAATAGGTGAGTTTGCTAGCATACAAATGCACCAAACTACGTGCTGACAACACCATCACTCACACAACTCCGTGCTGACAATACCATCACTCACCCAACTACGTGCTGACAACACTATCACTCACACAACTACGTGCTGACAACACCATCACTCACACAACTACGTGCTGACAACACCATCACTCACACAACTACGTGCTGACAACACCATCACTCACACAACTACGTGCTGACAACACCATCACTCACACAACTACGTGCTGACAACACCATCACTCACACAACTACGTGCTGACAACACAATCACTCACACAACTACGTGCTGACAACACCATCACTCACACAACTACGTGCTGACAACACCATCACTCACACAACTACGTGCTGACAACACCATCACTCACACAACTACGTGCTGACGACACCATCACTCACACAACTACGTGCTGACAACACCCACTCACACAACTACGTGCTGACGACACCATCACTCGCACAACTACGTGCTGACGACACCATCACTCACACAACTACGTGCTGACAAAACCATCACTCAAACAACTACGTGCTGACAACACAAACACTCACACAACTACGTGCTGACAACACCATCACTCACACAACTACGTGCTGACAACACCATCACTCACACAACTACGTGCTGACAACACCATCACTCACACTACGTGCTGACAACACCATCACTCACACAACTACGCGCTGACAACACCATCACTCACACAACTACGTGCTGGCAACACAATCACACACACAACTACGTGCTGACAACACCATCACTCACACAACTACGTGCTGAGGACACCATCACTCACACAACTACGTGCTGACGACACCATCACTCACATAACTACGTGCTGACGACACCATCACTCGCACAACTACGTTCTGACAACACCATCACTCACACAACTACGTGCTGACGACACCATCACTCACACAACTACGTGCTGACAACAACATCACTCACACAACTACGTGCTGACAACACCATCACTCGAACAACTACGTGCTGACGACACCATCACTCACACAACTACGTGCTGACAAAACCATCACTCAAACAACTACGTGCTGACAACACAAACACTCACACAACTACGTGCTGACAACACCATCACTCACACAACTACGTGCTGACAACACCATCACTCACACAACTACGTGCTGACAACACCATCACTCACACTACGTGCTGACAACACAATCACTCACACAACTACGCGCTGACGACACCATCACTCACACAACTACGTGTTGACAACACCATCACTCACACAACTACGTGCTGACAACAGCATCACTCACACAACTACGTGCTGACAACACCATCACTCACACAACTACGTGCTGACAACACAATCACACACACAACTACGTGCTGACAACACCATCACTCACACAACTACGTGCTGAGGACACCATCACTCACACAACTACGTGCTGACGACACCATCACTCACATAACTACGTGCTGACGACACCATCACTCGCACAACTACGTTC
This sequence comes from Cherax quadricarinatus, assembly GCF_038502225.1. NCBI lineage: Eukaryota > Metazoa > Arthropoda > Malacostraca > Decapoda > Parastacidae > Cherax > Cherax quadricarinatus. Next base: position 32,262,328 of record NC_091325.1, on the reverse strand, counting down.
TGACAACACCATCACTCACACAACTACGTGCTGACAACACAATCACTCACACAACTACGCGCTGACGACACCATCACTCACACAACTACGCGCTGACGACACCATCACTCACACAACTACGTGCTGACATCACCATCACTCACGCAACTATGTGCTGACAACACCATCACTCACACAACTACGTGCTGACAACACCAGAACTCACACAACCACGCGCTGACAACACCAACACTCACACAACCACGTGCACATGCACACGAAACCCTTTTATATTTACCTTCACATGCATGCTTACACACACACGCACACACATACGCACACACTTACACACACATACACACACACACACAAACACACACACACAATATCGAGAGATAATGTTTTAGGACACAAAGACAGTACAATCTGAGAAGCAAGTATTGGGTACACATGTAGTAAAAGGTAGTACATAACTGGGTGAAAGAATGACTTGTTAACACACGCTAGTATTATAATTATTAGAATTACTCCCAGTGTTAATGGTATTTTATTAGTATTATGGATACACAGAGGTGAATTGTATTTCTGGGACATATAAACTACTGACGTGCTCACACACACACGCGCGCACACACATACACTTGGGGCCAGGAGCTGAGTCTCGACCCCTGAAACCACAACTAGGTGAGTACACACAGCTGATCCTTGGAATTTGACCGCGTCCCCTCACCCCCCCACACACCTTTCCATCCCCCACAGACCTTTCCCCTCCCCGCTGTTGCCTTCACTCCCTCCTCCCTCCTATCTTTTCCTTCCCTTGCGTTTCTCTCTCTCACAGCCTTTTTCCCTCCCCTTCCCCTACTCTCTCTCTCTCTCTCTCTCTCTCTCTCTCTCTCTCTCTCTCTCTCTCTCTCTCTCTCTCCCTCTCTCTCTCCCTCCCTCTCTCTCTCTCTCTCTCCCTCTCTCTCTCCCTCTCTCTCTCCCTCTCTCTCTCCCTCTCTCTCCCTCACTCCCATAACCCTATCTCTCACCCTCCTCTCTCTCTATAGGCTTCTCTCTCCATCTCTCCATTTCTCTCTCTCATAGCCTTTTCCCTCGCCCTCCTTTCTCCCTCTCTCTCTCTTTCTCTCCCTTTCCCTCTCCCTCTCTTTCTCCCTCTCTCTACCCTTTCTCTCCCCCCTCACATTTCTCTCTCTCCCCCTTGGTCTTATCCCTCACCCCCATACTCTCTCCTCTCTCTCCCTCTTTCTACCCTTTCTCTCTCCTCTCTCTCCCTCTTTCTACCCTTTCTCTCTCCCCCTCGCACCCTCTCCCTCCTCTAGCCTTCTGTGGTAAAAAAAAAAAAAAAAACAAAAAAAAAAAAAAATAAAAATGGGTGGCCTTAGAGGACGGAAAACCAGAGATCTGGTAGACGAACCAGGGAGGAAAGACTGGGAGTTAGAGCTCCAAAAAAGGGAGGAAGAGTGGGGAAGGAAGATAGTAGAGCTTGGTAAGAAAATGGAGGAGCAGATAGCTGAAGAGTGCAGGAAGTGGGAAGTACAGGTCTTAGCAGCAGGAGCTAGGATACAGTGCTTAGAAGAGAAACTGCAAAGCCTGAAACAGATTAGAGAGACAAATGACAATTCAGATATGACATCAGGAAATTCAAAGTCAGGCACAAACAAGGGGATGGTAAGCAACAACGGAGACATGCCGTACACGAAGGCCCTATCAGACCCACGTGGGGCCAGGGAAAAGACGACGAGCACACTAAGATCAAACGACAGGTCCGAAGACAATGAAGGTATGCTATATGCAGAGATTCTAACAGCCAACTGCAGTAGCAAGGGACAGCTGGTCAGGGATGACAGTTCACTGAGAATAGAAGTTTCAGATATGACAGGGACTGAAGGCAAGAACATGTCAATGGAAGGAAATAAAATGCCTCAGAGGAAGCAGATGGAGACTCAGTGGGAGGAGGAAAGGGCGAGGTTAGTTTTTGTGTACGGGCTCCAAGAAGCCAAGGGGGACAACTTTGAAGAAATAAAACAGGAGGAGAAAAAAATGATTGAAGGCATCATGAAAACAATAGGGGAGGGCGATATGACCCAGGTGACAAATTTTCAGAGAATTGGGTGGTTTGCGAGTGGAAGGATACGGCCTGTCAGAGTAACTTTCAAGGAAGAATCAGTTCGAACCAGGATTCTGCAAGAGAAAGCAAGACTGAGGGACAAAGAGGGGTACCAGAGAGTATACCTCGACCGCGACAGAACACAAGAAGAAAGGACTACACTGAAAGAGAGGGGTACAGAGACGCAAGGAGGAACGAGAAGCAATGACGAAAATGAGCAGGACCCAGACACAGGAGGAAGGGCAAACACACCCCACAGAATCTCCCACCAAAAGACTCCAACCGCGACATTCCCAACGCAACCGAGCAACCTATACTACAACCCACTCACTGTTCCCTCTGCCACCAACCCCCATATCACAAACCTCACCCCAACAGCTGTCCCTTATGGGCATTCTGACCCCCCCCCATCAACACAAACCCCTCCTACACCACAGCCCCATATAGGCCCCCACCAAGGCTCTCGCTCCCCCAACCCCAATATTCTTGCATGACCACAATGATAGAAAAGAAGCTGAAGGTTTGGTACAGAAACGCGGATGGAATAACGAATAAACATGAGGAGTGGAACGAAAGAATCAGTGAAAAATCCCCAGACATCATAGCAGTCACAGAAACAAAACTCACTGAGACAATAACAGACACAATCTTCCCAACAGGATATCAGATCCTGAGGAAAGATAGAAGGAGTAGAGGGGGAGGAGGGGTTGCACTGCTCATAAAACACCGATGGGGATTTGAGGAAATGGAAGGCATGGACATGATTGGAGAAAGAGACTACATTGTAGGTACAATTCAGTCCGGAGAACATAAAGTAGTCATTGGAGTGATGTATAACCCACCACAGAACTGCAGGAGGCCAAGAGAGGAGTACGAAGAAAACAACAGGGTGATGGTGGACACACTGGCTGAGGTGGCAAGAAGAGCTCACTCGAGCAGAGCAAAGTTACTGGTAATGGGCGATTTCAACCACAGGGAGATCGACTGGGAAAACCTGGAGCCACATGGGGGTCCCGAAACATGGAGAGCCAAGATGATGGATGTGGTACTTGAAAACCTCATGCATCAACATGTCAGGGACACAACCAGAGAGAGAGGGGAGGATGAACCAGCAAGACTGGATCTTGTGTTCACCCTGAGCAGTTCAGACATTGAGGACATCACTTACGAGAGGCCCCTTGGAGCTAGCGATCACGTGGTTCTGAGTTTTGACTATATAGTAGAGTTACAAGTGGAGAAGGTAACAGGAACTGAAGGGGACAGGCCAAACTATAAAAGGGGGGACTACACAGGTATGAGAAACTTCCTGCAGGAGGTTCAGTGGGACAGAGAAATGGTAGGAAAATCAGTAAACGAGATGATGGAATATGTGGCAACAAAGTGCAAGGAGGCAGAGGAAAGTTTTGTTCCCAAGGGAAACAGAAATAATAGGAAGACCAAAACGAGTCCTTGGTTTACCCGAAGGTGTAGGGAGGCAAAAACTAAGTGCAACAGAGAATGGAAAAGGTACAGGAGGCATAGGACCCAGGAAAACAAGGAGATTAGTAGAAGAGCCAGAAACGAGTATGCACAGATAAGGAGGGAGGCCCAGCGACAGTATGAAAACGACATAGCATCGAAAGTCAAATCTGACCCGAAACTGCTGTATAGCCACATTAGGAGGAAGACAACAGTCAAGGACCAGGTGATAAGGCTGAGGAAAGAAGGTGGAGAACTCACAAGAAACGATCAAGAGGTATGTGAGGAGCTCAACACGAGATTTAAGGAAGTATTTACAGTAGAGACAGGAAGGACTCTGGGGGGACAGACCAGATGGGGACACCAGCAAGGAATACACCAACAAGTGTTGGACGACATACATACAGATGAGGAGGAGGTGAAGAAACTGCTAAGGGACATCGATACCTCAAAGGCAATGGGACCGGACAACATCTCCCCGTGGGTCCTTAGAGAGGGAGCAGATATGTTGTGCGTGCCACTTACCACAATCTTCAACACATCCCTGGAAACTGGGCAACTACCTGAGGTATGGAAGACGGCAAATGTAGTTCCCATTTTTAAAAAAGGAGACAGAAAAGAGGCACTAAACTATAGACCTGTGTCATTGACGTGTATAGTATGCAAAATTATGGAGAAGATTATCAGGAGGAGAGTGGTGGAGCACCTGGAACGGAACAGGAGTATAAATGCCAACCAGCACGGATTCACGGAAGGCAAATCCTGTGTCACAAACCTTCTGGAGTTTTATGATAAAATAACAGAAGTAAGACAAGAGAGAGAGGGGTGGGTTGATTGCATCTTCTTGGACTGCAAGAAGGCCTTTGACACAGTTCCTCACAAGAGATTAGTGCAGAAGCTAGAGCATCAGGCGCATATAACAGGAAGGGCACTGCAATGGATCAGAGAATACCTGACAGGGAGGCAACAACGAGTCATGGTACGTAATGATGTATCACAGTGGGCACCTGTGACGAGCGGGGTCCCACAGGGGTCGGTCCTAGGACCAGTGCTATTTTTGGTATATGTGAACGACATGACGGAAGGGTTAGACTCAGAAGTGTCCCTGTTTGCAGATGATGTGAAGTTAATGAGGAGAATTAAATCTGATGAGGACCAGGCAGGACTTCAAAGAGACCTGGACAGACTGGACACCTGGTCCAGCAAATGGCTTCTCGAATTTAATCCTGCCAAATGCAAAGTCATGAAGATAGGGGAAGGGCACAGAAGACCACAGACAGAGTATAGGCTAGGTGGCCAAAGACTGCAAACCTCACTCAAGGAGAAAGATCTTGGGGTGAGTATAACACCGAGCATGTCTCCGGAAGCACACATCAATCAGATAACTGCTGCAGCATATGGGCGCCTGGCAAACCTGAGAACAGCATTCCGATACCTTAGTAAGGAATCATTCAAGACACTGTACACCGTGTATGTCAGGCCCATACTGGAGTATGCAGCACCTGTTTGGAACCCGCACTTGATAAAGCACGTCAAGAAACTAGAGAAAGTACAAAGGTTTGCGACAAGGTTAGTTCCAGAGCTAAGGGGAATGTCCTATGAAGAAAGATTAAGGGAAATCGGCCTGACGACACTGGAGGACAGGAGGGTCAGGGGAGACATGATAACGACATATAAAATACTGCGTGGAATAGACAAGGTGGACAAAGACAGGATGTTCCAGGGAGGGGACACAGAAACAAGAGGCCACAATTGGAAGTTGAAGACACAAATGAGTCAGAGAGATAGTAGGAAGTATTTCTTCAGTCATAGAGTTGTAAGGCAGTGGAATAGCCTAGAAAATGACGTAGTGGAGGCAGGAACCATACACAGTTTTAAGACGAGGTTTGATAAAGCTCATGGAGCGGGGAGAGAGAGGGCCTAGTAGCAACCGGTGAAGAGGCGGGGCCAGGAGCTAGGACTCGACCCCTGCAACCACAAATAGGTGAGTACAAATAGGTGAGTACACACACACACACACACACACACACACACACGCACACACACACACACACACACACACACACACACACACACACACACACACACACACACACACACACACACACACACACACACACACACACACACACACACACACACACACACACACACACACACATGCACACACACACACACACACACACACACACACACACCACACACACACACACACACACACCAACACACGCACACACACACACACACACACACACACACACACACACACACACACACACACACACACACACACACACACACACACACACACACACCACACACACACCACACACACACACCACACACACACACGCACACACACACGCACATACACACACACACACACACCCACACACCCTCCACCACTTGACACAAACACTTGACACAAACACGTACTCCCCCCTCCCCTAACCACCTCTCCCCCATCCCTAACCACCTCTCCCCCATCCCTAACCACCTCACCTTAGCCACCTACCCCTCCCCCAAACCACCTAACCCCTCCCCAAACCGTCTAACCCCCCCAACTACATCCCTCCCTCCAATAACCATCCTCCCCCTCCCCCATAACCATCCATCCCCTCTCTCCCTCAAACCATCTAACCCCCTCCCCCAACTATCTCTACCCCTCCAATAACCATCCTCCCCCTCCCCCACAACCATCCATCCCCTCTCCTAACCATCTATTCCCCTCCCCCTAACCAGGATGAGGACAAGGGGCTCCAAGGACGAATCTGGGAGGGAGGAATGGGATGTAGAGCTCAAAAAAAGGGAGGAAGACTGGGGAAGGAGACTAGATGAGCTGGAAAGGAAGATGGAAGAGAGGTTAGCAGCAGAATGCAGAAGGTGGAAGCAACAGGCCACAGCAGCAGAAATCAAGATAGAGAGATTAGAAGAGGAGCTGAGACATCTGAAACAGCACAGAGACAAAGATATCACAGAAGTAGCATCGGCAATGGCTACATCAAACACAGACAACAGGTCTGAAGGAAGCATGGAAACTAAACTGTATGCAGAGGTCCTGTCAAACCCACATGGGGCCAAAACAAAGACAGGGAGCACACTAGGACAGAATGAGAGGTTGGAAGACATTGAAGGAACTAGGACATGTGCAAGGACCTTACCAGATACCTGTGGGGGCCAGGAGCAGGTGAGCAGGAAGGATAAACCAAGAAGCATAGGGGCAATAACTAGGGAAGGGACTGAAGGAAGGAACACTCCACGGGAAGGAACTAAAACACATCAGAGGATGCAATGGGAGTCACAGTGGGAGGTGGAAAGGGAAAGATCCGTGTTTGTCTATGGGCTAGACGAAGCTAAAGGGGAAACTTATGATGAAAGAAAGCAGGAGGAGAAAAAAGCGATTGAAGATATCATGAAGGTGATAGGTGAGGGGGACATGACCCAGGTGGCAAATTTTCGGAGAATTGGGTGGTTCACAAAGAAAAGGAATCGGCCTCTCAAAGTAATTTTCAAGGCAGAATCAACCCGAGCCATGATCCTGCAGGAGAAAGCACGGTTGAGAGGCAAGCAGGAGTTCCGGAGTGTGTACCTCGATCGAGACAGAACACAGGACGAAAGGAAGACAATGAAAGAGAGAGTTCAAAAACGAAAGGAGAAATGGGAGGAAATGAAAAAGGAGAGCAGAATAATCCAGGATCAAATGGAAGGACAAGTGCACCCCCCAGAAACACCTGCAGAAGGACTCCAGCCACGACACCCCCAAGGCAACTGAACAATCCAAACCAACCATCACACACCGATCCCTCTGTTTCCACCCCCCGCACCACAGTTACAGTATTAGAACAGAAGTTGAAGGTTTGGTACACAAATGCAGATGGATTAACGAATAAACATGAGGAATGGCAAGAAAGAATCAATGAGAAGTCCCCAGACATCATAGCAGTTACAGAAACAAAACTCATGGAGACAATAACAGATGCAATCTTCCCACCAGGATACCAGATCATGAGGAAAGATAGAAGGGGCAGGGGGGGAGGTGGGGTTGCTCTGCTCGTAAAAAACAGATGGAAATTCGAGAAAATGGAAGGAATAGATGAGACGGGAGAAAGAGACTACATAGCAGGTACACTTCAGTCTGGGGAACACAAAGTGGTCATTGCAGTGATGTATAATCCACCACAGAACTGCAGGAGGCCAAGAGAGGAATATGAAGAGAGCAACAGAGCAATGGTGGACACACTTGCTGAGGTGGCAAGAAGAGCTCACTCCAGCAGAGCAAAGTTGCTGGTTATGGGGGATTTCAACCACAGGGAGATTGACTGGGAAAACCTGGAGCCACATGGGGGTCCCGAAACATGGAGAGCCAGGATGTTGGACGTGGTGCTGGAAAACCTCATGCACCAACATGTTAAGGACACTACCAGAGTGAGAGGGGAGGATGAACCAGCAAGATTGGACCTTGTGTTCACCCTGGGCAGCTCAGATATTGAGGACATCAAGTATGAGAGTCCCCTAGGAGCTAGCGACCACGTGGTTCTGTGCTTTGAATACATAGTAGAGCTGCAAGTGGAGAGAATAACAGGAGTTGAATGGGAAAAGCCTGACTATAAAAGAGGGGACTACATAGGGTTGAAGAACTTCCTGCGGGAGGTCCAGTGGGACAGAGAACTGGCAGGAAAGCCAGTAAATGAAATGATGGAATATGTAACAACAAAATGCAAGGAGGCAGTGGAAAGGTTTATTCCCAAGGGCAACAGTAACAACGGGAAGACCAGAACGAGCCCCTGGTTTACCCGACGTTGTAAGGAGGCAAAAACAAAATGCAA